>NC_048566.1:77379961-77399961 GCF_013265735.2 Oncorhynchus mykiss | reverse complement strand
AAATGGACAAAATATATATCTTTTTTGTGACTGACCAACACACAATACCCCATAATGTCAAGGTGATTTTTATTTATTTAGATTTTTTAACAAATGTATTAAAATCAAAAGCTGAAATGTGTTGTTATGGCAAGCCTAAATAACTTGTCTTTAACATGATTTTTGAATGACTACCTCATATTTCACCCCACACATCTGTAAAGGTCCCTCAGTCGAGCAGTGAATTTCAAACACAGATTCAACCACAAATACCAGGGAGGTTTTGGGTAGATGGGTAAAAATAAAAAGGCTGACATTGAATATCCATGAGCATGGTGAAGTTATTCATTACTAATTACACTTTGGATGGTATATCAATACAAACAGTCACTACGAAGATACAGGCATCCTTCCAAACTCAGTTGAGAGGAAGGAAACCTAGAGAGGAAGGAAACCACTCAGGGATCTCACCATGAGGCCAATGGTGATTTTAAATGCTGTGATAGGAGAAACCTAAGGATGGATCAACAACATTGTTATTACTCTACAATACTAACCGAATTGACAGAGTGAAAAGGAAGCCTTTACAGAATACAAATATTCCAAAACATGCATCCTGTTTGCGACAAGGCACTAAAGTAATATTGCAAGAAATGTGGCTTTTTGTGCTGAATACAAAGTGTTTTGTTTGGGGCAAATCCAATGCAACACATTACTAAGTACTACTCTCCATATTTTCAAGCATAGTGCTGGCTGCATCATGTAATGGGTATGCTTGTAATCGTTAAGGACTGGGGAGTTGTTCAGGATAAAACATGTATGGAATGGAGCTAAACACAAGCTAAATCTACACTTGAGTTGCTTATCAAGAAGACAGTCCCGAGTGGCTGAGTTACAGTTTTGACTTAAAACTGCTTGTAAAGCAATTTCAAGACTTGAAAATGGTTATCAGCTGTAATCACTGTCAAAGGTGATGTATTGACTCAGTGTTGTGAATACTTATGTAAATTAGATATTTCTGTATTTCATTTTCAATACATTTGTAAACATTTCTAAAAATCCTGCTTTCACTTAAATTCAGGCTGTAACAACCAAAAGTGGAATACGTCAAGGGGTATGAATACTTTCTGAAGGCACTGAATATCCTAATCCTATAGAGAAAGTAAGGGAATGAAGTGAGAACGGGAGAGAGAGAGACCCGTATGTGTCTTTTTGTCCAGCAATACTTTTTGTGGAAGGTACTACTCTGCTTTCTCTGTTAAGTCTTCTAGAGCTGATGGCTCATAAGGGGTCGATGGGTTTCTTATTATATTCATGATTGATTAGAATTAAGCTTTCAGAGTATCAGCCGGCCGTGACTAGGAGACCCGTGAGGCGGCGCACAATTGGCCCATCATTGTTCAGGTTAGAGGAGGGTTTGGCCGGCCTGGATTTCCTTTTCCCATTGCGCTCTAGCGCCTCCTTGTGGTGGGCCGGGTGCCTGCAAGCTGACCTCGGTCGCCAGCTGGACAGTGTTTCCTCTGACTTTTAAAGAATGACCAGGCATCCTCGACTGACGGATGAGGTCAAAATCCTTCCAGGATACCCGGGCCAGGTCGATTAGAAAGGCCTGCTCGCAGAAGTGTTTTAGGGAGCGTTTAACAGTGATAATGGGTGGTCGTTTGACCGCGGACCCATAGCGGATGCAGGCATTGAGGCGGTGATTGAAACACCAGAGGTGTATTTGGCAAATTGGTCAGGATTATATCTATGAGGGTGCCCATGTTTACGGATTTAGGGTTGTACCTGGTGGGTTCCTTGATAATTTGTGTGAGATTGAGGGCATCTAGTTTAGATTGTAGGACTGCCGGGGTGTTAAGCATATCCCAGTTTAGGACACCTAACAGAACAAACTCTGAAGATAGATGGGGGGGCAATCAATTCACATATGGTGTTCAGGGCAC
The DNA here is from genome assembly GCF_013265735.2 of Oncorhynchus mykiss. Lineage (NCBI taxonomy): Eukaryota > Metazoa > Chordata > Actinopteri > Salmoniformes > Salmonidae > Oncorhynchus > Oncorhynchus mykiss. The sequence continues at coordinate 77,398,039 of NC_048566.1, read as the reverse complement.
AGCTGGGGGCTGAAGGGGATCTATAACAGGCGGCAACAGTGAATGACTTATTTCTGAAGAGATTCATTTTTAAAATTAGAAGCTCGAACTGGAAAGACCTGGAAAGTATGACAGAACTTTGCAGGCTATCTCTGCAGTAGATTGCAACTCCTCCCCATTTGGCAGTTCTATCTTGACGGAAAATGTTGTAGTTGGGGATGAAAATCTCAGAATTTTTGGTGGCCTTCCTAAGCCAGGATTCAGACATGGCAAGGACATCAGGGTTGGCAGAGAGTGCTAAAGCAGTGAGTAAAATAAACTTAGGGAGGAGGCTTCTGATGTTAAATTGCTCCTCCAATGGATGGAAAGATTTAGTGTGCTGCCGACAAACAGCGGTGTAGAATTTCTAGCTTATCCTAAAAAACTCATCATAACATGCTGAACATGAATCCTAAAAAACTCATCATAACATGCTGAAAATGAATCCTAAAAAACTCATCATAACATGCTGAAAATGAATCCTAAAAAACTCATCATAACATGCTGAAAATGAATCCTAAAAAACTAATCATAACATGCTGAAAATGAATCCTAAAAAACTCATCATAACATGCTGAAAATGAATCCTAAAAAACTCATCATAACATGCTGAAAATGAATCCTAAAAAACTCATCATAACATGCTGAAAATGAATCCTAAAAAACTCATCATAACATGCTGAAAATGAATCCTAAAAAACTCATCATAACATGCTGAAAATGAATCCTAAAAAACTCATCATAACATGCTGAAAATGAATCCTAAAAAACTCATCATAACATGCTGAAAATGAATCCTAAAAAACTCATCATAACATGCTGAAAATGAATCCTAAAAAACTCATCATAACATGCTGAAAATGAATCCTAAAAAACTCATCATAACATGCTGAAAATGAATCCTAAAAAACTCATCATAACATGCTGAAAATGAATCCTAAAAAACTCATCATAACATGCTGAAAATGAATCCTAAAAAACTCATCATAACATGCTGAAAATGAATCCTAAAAAACTCATCATAACATGCTGAAAATGAATACTAAAAAAATGATTGAATCTGCACAGTGCCTTGCTAAAGCCAATATTGATGTTTGAGTAGGCTGTAGGGCTACTTCTCAAGGAAATATAATTTTATTATATTGATAATTAGATGCAATAGAGCAAATTGAAAGAAAATGTATTATTACAAGGTTGAAGGTCTCTTCCTATTTCTTATATTAAATATGTGTATGTTTTTAATTCATTCATTTATTAGTAGGCTTATGGATATCATTTTCAAGTTATTCACCCAATCCTGTTTATTTATTCTGTCTAAAGGGAAGGCAACGAATGCAGTGCATGTGAAATCTCACTGTATTAGGCTAGACAGCTATAGGGCTGTTTTTAGATCAGGTTTAATCCAGTTTCCCGCCAAGCCACCGGCCAGCCGTTCCCTGACCAATGTGTTTACATGCTTAATAGTGAGAGAGCGCGCACAGCAATTCCATGAAGGAGCAGCATTTGCGCTAGAATCGAACGCGTTGCGGCGCTGCTTAGGAGAGAGAGGTGAGGAAGAGTGGGTTGGAGAGGAAGTGAGAAAGAGAGAGATGGAGATAGGTGAAACGAGAATGTGGGGAAGAGAGGGAGTGAGAGAGTGAGATGGAGAAAGATGAAATGAGAAAGTGGGAGAGGGAGAAAGATTAGAAGAGAAAGTAAGGAGGAGTGACTGGGAGTGACTGGGAGTGACAGAGTGAAAGAGATCACGCCCAATAAAGCGTCCAGTCCTCTTCTTGTTTAATGCAGCTGTTTTATAGTCCTACATGCCCCCATAGTCCAACTATATAGAGAGACTCCTATTCTCCCATTCAGACCAGGCCTTTTAATCTCCTCCCTGTGCCAGAGCCCCTCTCTCTTTACTGCCCCTCTTTAATGAAGAGCTGTCCAATAAGGCCTTTTATTGTCTTAGCATATGTTGCTTTTATTAGAGGACAATAATTAGCTGGAGCCCATCACCTCACAAGTCCTATCCCAAGATAAAAAGGAGATAGTTTCACAGTTGCTGCCCAAGTCCTTCTCATTCTCATCGTTTCCTATTGAATGATTCTTCTCCTAACACCTGCCTCTCTTTTATCCTCTCCTCCTTCCTTTCTTTCTCTCCTCTTGTCATCCACTCCCTTGTCGACTCATCCTTTCATCCCCTCCTTCCCTACTCTTTTCTCTCCTGGCTCATCCTTACCTCCTTTTGTTCACCCCCCACACACACACATTGCAGAAGTTGGAGTTGAGGCAGAGATGGTGGAGTGTGCCGAACAGAGAGGGTAGAGGAATGACACAGCAGTAGCAGGGGTTGGAGTTGAGGCAGAGATGGTGGAGTCTGGCGAACAGTGAGGGTAGAGGTATGACACAGCAGTAGCGGGGGTTGGAGTTGAGGCAGAGATGGTGGAGTGTGGTGAACAGAGAGGGTAGAGGTATGACACAGCAGTAGCGGGGGTTGGAGTTGAGGCAGAGATGGTGGAGTGTGCCGAACAGAGATGGTAGAGGTATGACACAGCAGTATCGGGGGTTGGAGTTGAGGCAGAGATGGTGGAGTGTGGCGAACAGAGAGGGTAGAGGTATGACACAGCAGTAGCGGGGGTTGGAGTTGAGGCAGAGATGGTGGAGTGTGGCGAACAGAGAGGGTAGAGGTATGACACAGCAGTAGCAGGGGTTGGAGTTGAGGCAGAGATGTTGGAGTGTGGCGAACAGAGAGGGTAGAGGTATGACACAGCAGTAGCGGAGGTTGAAAGTGTACAGTCTCTCCATTCTCAAATCAAAGTTTATTTGTCACGTGCGCCTAATACAACAGGTGAAATGCTTACTTACAGGCTCTAACCAACAGTGAAAAAAAACCCTGCTATACTGCATTCTCTCTCCTAATGTTCTTCAGATGCAGAGATGTGATGTGGGAACAGGGGGAGCCAGGGTTAGGTGTGTGGTCTTTCCATCCTGTCCCTAATGCCCCTCTGGGGAGCAGGCCGCCCAGTTCCCTATATTACCCAGAAGGCCTAGGGGCTAATGACGGCTTTTTAATAGAATGTAATACATACCGAGGAGCAGAGGCCAGTGCCTTAGAGGGCTCTCCCATTAGAATGGCAAGAACAGCATTATACTTATGTGTGTGTGTGTGTGTGTGTGTGTGTGTGTGTGTGTGTGTGTGTGTGTGTGTGTGTGTGTGTGTGTGCGTGTGTGTGTGTATATGTGTGTGTATATGTGTGTGTATATGTGTGTGTGTGTGTATATGTGTGTGTGTGTATATATATATATGTGTGTGTGTGTGTGTGTGGAGGGGGGGCTGAGGTTACGGGGGTGACTGTGGAGTTATGAGGGTGAACGTTGTGTTGATTTTAGAGGTGTGCTGGTGTGTTTGTGGTGTTAATCCCTCCCCTTCCGGTTGATTGGTTATGCTGAATGGAGGGCCAGGCCGTTTATCTGAGTGGACCACGTTACCCAGGATTCCCCTCACATCTGGGCTGGGCACGCTTAGATGGGCTGTCGGCTCGCAGAGGCTAGCGCCGCTGAGGGCTAGTGTAAACATACACTCTCTCGCTCTCTTTTCTCTCTCTTTCGCTCACTCTCACTCGCTCTGTCGCTCTCTATTACACAAACATGGGCCAGAGACAAGGCAGCAGACGTGTTGTTACAATGATCATTTATTAAATGCGAAATATCTTTAGCACAGATTAAAAATCAGATACTTCCATCTATTGTGAACACCATGGGGTTGGAAATAAACATTCCTAAAGTATCAACAAAAGCACAAAGTCCTGTTGGAGTCCCATCTTCTCCATCATGGCATAGATAGACCTTCATGTGAGACTGTTAGTTCAGACAGACTGGGTCCTAGGGCTGAGGCAAAGCTCTTTTACTGCTCATATTATCTTCTGTCATCATATAAGCTTGTTATATAGCCTAGTTCCAATTCTAGTTCCTTAAAACAGAACCGTGTTAAATCACAATCAGTGCCCCCCTGTGTGTTTTGCCAGAGCCAGTCATGTCTGCTCTCGGCACAACAAGAGAGGACTATGCTGCCCTGTGACAGATGTGGACAGACTCTTAACCAGGCTTTAGTTGTTAACACACAGATTGCCTCTCTGCTTTGCCTCGACCCTTCACACACCAAGACAACTGAACAGAACCTTGACCAGAATGGTTTAACCACATTAAGAATGACAGAATGACAGTTAAAGGAACAGAAGTGAACCACCCACAAGAGTAAGAAAACTGTCGGACTTTACACGTTGTCCAGGATGTCATCGTCTGACATCTTGTTTTTTTTTTATTATTCTCTTTTTATTTGCCGTGTTCACAGATGATTTTCAGGACATGCCGTATGAGGAGTTTGGGATTATAAAAGTACCTGAAAGAAGTGCTAGAGTGTCAGCATGCATAGCGGTTTGCTATTTACATGTTCCTTTGTACAGGACAGGACGGGCTGGGCCACGAACAGACTGCTCCACAGTACTGGGTGTATTTACAGGTCAATGTCATAAATACAATGTCATAAAAGGGTCACACGCATATTATCAGAGAACGCTCGTATGACAGAATGACAGTGCACAACCTTGATGAGGCAGAAACAAACCTGTTTTTTTTCTCTTCCTGGTGCATTAGTCCTATGCTAACAAATAGCACAATGCATCATCTAGTATTGCTGTACTGTACAAGCACAGAGGGATTAGACATGGTTAGAGATCACGACAGTAACATGTTATACTATGAAAACAACACCGAACAACTCTGAGGTACAGTATAGTTACCCTTTAATGATTCAACACCAATATCTCCCTTGTCTCTGACCTTGCTTCTTAATACATTGAAGAGTGGCTGTTCAACAGTTAAATATTGCAGAATACTTTCCAAAGACATTGGAAATATTTTCATTATGTTGAAAATTGGAAGACATAAATGTGATCCAGGACTATTTTCCAGAGCAGTGATGGTTCAGGCCAGACATGGTCAGGTTATTGCTGCTGATCTAGGACCTGTTTATTGCAGCTCTTAAAGCATAGAGATTGCAGAGGTTGGGTTTGTGTGTTTAAGTGGTCTGGAAAAGATCTTGTTGGCTAGGACCCTGCTACTTCGGTTTGTCACATTTCTTGTATATTGCTGAAGTGATGGTGAAAGAGTTTTATTTTTCCCGCTTCCCTTCCCCTTGTAGTTCTGGTGATTCATGTGATGTCTCGGGGACAGGTGCTCGGGCTTACACTCAATTAACCCTTTCCTCTCCACTCACCAGTTTGCAGTGGTCAGTTCTGTCTGATAGGAACATAACATACCAACCCCAAGAAAACCAGTCATTTCTCTCTGTCAACTCTGTAAAACTATGTATATCAGAATCAGGATTTACATTGACAAATACTAGTACACAAATAGAAAGAGCCATTGGTTGGTCGACACCTAGAATGTACAGGTATTATTTATAATGTACATGATTATACACATCTGTTGGGCTACTGTACATGTCAGGAGGGATTTTGTGTGTGTGTGTGTGTGTGTGTGTGTGTGTGTGTGTGTGTGTGTGTGTGTGTGTGTGTGTGTGTGTGTGTGCGTATGCATGTCACCAGCCCAGCACATTCCCTTTCTTCTCTCTATGTCTCTCTGATAGATAGTGGTGGTGGGTGGTTCCACATGTTAATGTCTAGCATGCTAAACTCATCAGGCTTATCTCTTACACGGGTAAAAAGGTCATGTAGTGGGAGGGCCGAGCTGAACACCAAGAAGATAACACACACACACACTCTCTCTCTCCCTCTCTCTTTCACCCTCGCTCTCCTTCTGCTGTGTACATATCTTGGTTGTCTCCCTCAGACAGAATTCCCTGCTGTGCTGTAGAGCTGCGTTCTCAGATCAGGTGTAAATCATTCCAATGTATTGATGGTCCACCTTTCACCTAAAACAGAGATGACCCTGGAAGTAGAGTAAGATGAGCAGGCAGGTAAATATATTGCATCTTCCACGTCTACGTTCTAAAGCAGATACCTGAGGGTGACTGGTTAGCTAAATGATCTGACACCCTGCTTTTGAAGTCCGTATATGTGGGTCTGGGTGTGTCTCTTTGACACTGAGTGACATGTGTGAGCCTTTGATATGCCAGTCCTGTGAGGTGTGTAGAGTTATCAGTGTGCTGGCAGGGAGGGAGACAGCAGAGAGATGCAGTTGTTTCATCTGCGGTTTCAAACCGCCTCAATCTGCCTCTGCTACTACCAGCACTGAGAAGGAAGTTTGATGAGTGTGTCTGTCTGCTCAATGAGAGAGTACTATATGTCTGTGTATGTATGCATGCACTTTATTCTGTGACTGTGTGACTGTGTGTACACTGTGTGACTGCGTGTACATTGTGTGACTATGTGTGCATGTGTGTGACTATGTGTGCATGTGTGTGACTGTGTGTACATGTGTGTGACTGTGTGTACATTGTGTGACTGTGTACATTGTGTGACTATGTGTGCATGTGTGTGACTATGTGTGCATGTGTGTGACTGTGTGTACATGTGTGTGACTGTGTGTACACTGTGTGACTGTGTGTACATTGTGTGACTATGTGTGCATGTGTGTGACTATGTGTGCATGTGTTTGACTGTGTGAACATGTGTGTGACTGTGTGTACATGTGTGTGACTGTGTGTACACTGTGTGACTGTGTGTACATGTGTGTGACTGTGTGTACATTGTGTGTACATGTGTGTGACTGTGTGTACACTGTGTGACTGTGTGTACATTGTGTGACTATGTGTGCATGTGTGTGACTATGTGTGCATGTGTTTGACTGTGTGTACATGTGTGTGACTGTGTGTACATGTGTGAGACTGTGTGTACATTGTGTGACTGTGTGTACATGTGTGAGACTGAGTGTGACTGTGTGTACATTGTGTGACTGTGTGTTACTGTGTGTACATTGTGTGTACATTGTGTGACTGTGTGTGTTGCTAGATCTTAATGACAGCCAGTGTGTGTGTGTGCTGGAACAGTTCTGGTATATCTCCATATGTGTGACTCTCTGTATTAGCCTCTGCCAGCTTGGGCTGCAGATGCTCAAATGAGCCTCAATGAGGCTGTGCCTTTGAAGTGTGTGTGTGTGTGTGTGTGTGTGTGTGTGTGTGTGTGTGTGTGTGTGTGTGTGTGTGTGTGTGTGTGTGTGTGTGTGTGTGTGTGTGTGTGTGTGTGTGTGTGTTTGTGTACAGACCCTTGCTGCTCTGCCAGTGCACTGTACTAAACTGCTCTGCACTGCAGTCTCTCACCAGTCCTCCCCCCCAGTCTCATTTGTAGATAAAGAGCAGTTAGCCAGAGAGAAGTATTTCATGCGTCTATAGAAGTCATCTCCAGAACAGTCTCCTGTCTTCTCATAACGTCACAGCAGTTTTTAGCCAGCAGCAGGGCTACATGAAAGATCCTCTGAGCGCCTGAATTCTGGCTGTAATACTCTCTGATGTCTGTTTCTTCCTCTCTCTGTTTCAAACGCTGTGGAATCGCACTCCCTCTCTCCCTCTCGCCGCTCCTAATTACCGACTGTGCCGGCTGGTGCTGCATTAGGGCGGCATGTCTCAGTACAGTGTGACTACAGACTACTGTAAGCTGGATTTGAGATGTTAAACTGAGAAACACAGCTTCTGAGTAGTCATTTCCCACTCAATTAGAGGGTGTAGGGTAGATAGTGTTACAGGCTGTCTGCTCTTAGAAAGAGAAGAGAGAAAGGAGGGGGGGTTTGCGAGCGTGTGCATGCCTGTACTGTATATGACGTTTGTGTACAAGAGCACTATTCTCATCATCATCATCTCATCATCACTCTTTACCGGTGTATCTCACTCTTTACTGTGGCAAACAGCATGTACTACAATGTTTACTGTTTAGGACCGTTGCTCTCTACTCTACTCTACAGTCTGACTTCCCTCATGAACCCCTAGATGATGTGAACATATACAGATGTGTAATCATGGCATAGATACTGTATGTTCCCTTATAGAGAGTTTACAGAACCCTCTGGCTCCCCACTCCCAATGAGAAGAGCTGCTCCTTCCTCCCCAGTCTAGAACACCGTGGGCCACATCCTCTGTCCAGAAAACAGCCCTCGCAGTGTGCAAACGTCCACAAAACAACTACAAAATATTGCAGCTGTAGAAATATCAAGTGCAACATATTTTGGGTGTGTTTTACGTCAAATCTGGATGAACAGTCGCCACCTTCCTACAGTTATTGTGGTATTCTACAGAGATCGTGTTGTTTTGTGGACAGACAGTGTTGCCCCTGGTCTGTATTTACCACATTCACATAAGCATGCACTCTGTGGAGAGTCAGCAGTCCTGTATACACACAATATAGAAATATATATATGTACAGTATCAGTCAAAAGTTTGGATACACCTACTCATTCCAGGGTTTCTCTTTATTTTTACTATTTTCTACATTGTAGAATAACAGTGGAGACATTAAAACTAAGAAATAACACATATGGAATCATGTAGTAACCAAAAAAGTGTTAAACAAATCAAAATATATTTTATATTTGAGATTCTTCAAAGTAGCCACCCTTTACCTTGATGACAGCTTTGCACACTCTTGGCATTCTCTCAACCAGCTTCATGAGGTAGTCACCTGGAATGCATTTAAATTAACAGGTGTGCCTTGTTAAAAATACATTTGTGGAGTTTTTTTCCTTCTTAATGCGTTTGAGCCAATCAGTTGTGTTGTGACAAGGTAAGGGTGGTATACAGACGATAGCCTTATTTGGTAAAAGACCAAGTCCATATTTTGGCAAGAACAGCTCAAATAAGCAATGAGAAACGACAGTCCATCATTACTTTAAGACATGAAGGTCAGTAAATCCAGAACTTTGAAAGTTTCTTCAAGTGCAGTCGCAAAAACCATCAAGGGCTATGATGAAACTGGCTCGCATGAGGACCGCCACAGGAAAGGAAGACCCAGAGGTACCTCTGCTGCAGAGGATAAGTTCATTAGAGTTAACTGCACCTCAGATTGTAGCCCAAATAGATGCTTTGCAGAGTTCAGGTAACATACACATCTCAACATCAACTGTTCAGAGGAGACTGCGTGAATCAGACCTTCATGGTCAAATTGTTGCAAAGAAACCACAACTAAAGGACATCAATAATAAGAAGAGACTTGCTTGGGCCAAGAAACACAAGCAATGGACATCAGACCAGTGGAAATCTGTCCTTTGGTCTGATGAGGCCAAATTTGAGATATTTGGTTCCAAGCACTGTGTATGTGAATGGATGATCTCCTCATGTGTGGTTCCCACCGTGAAGCATGGAGGAGGAGGTGTGATGGTGTGGGGGTGCTTTGCTAATGACACAGTCAGTGATTTATTTACAATTCAAGGCACACTTAACCAGCATGGCTACCCCAGCATGGCTACCACAGCATTATGCAGTGATACACCATCCCATCTGGTTTGCCCTTAGTGGGACTAACATTTGTTTTTCAACAGGACAATGACCCAAAATACACCTCCAGGCTGTGTAAGGGCTATTTGACCAAGGAGAGTGATGGAGTGCTGCATCAGATGACCTGACCTCCACAATCACCTGACCTCAACCCAATTGAGATGGTTTGGGATGAGTTGGACCTCAGAGTGAAGGAAAAGCAGCCAACAAGTGCTCAGCATATGTGGGAACTCCTTCAAGACTGTTGGAAAAGCATTCCTCATGAAGCTGGTTGAGAGAATGCCAAGAGTGTGCAAAGCTGTCATCAAGTAAAAGAGTGGCTACTTTGAAGAATCTAAAATATTTTGTTTAACACTTTTTTGCTTACTACAAGATTCCATATGTGTTATTTAATAGTTTTGATGTCTTCACTATTATTATACCATGTAGAAAATAGTCAAAATAAAGAAAAACCCTTGAATGAGTAGGTGTGTCCAAACCTTTGACTGGTACTGTATATACATATCTATCCAGATCCATAGTCCCAATGGTAACACTGCCCCATCATTATGGGCTGTGGCAGAGAGGGGTGTCTCTATGGAGTTTATCCTCTCTGTGTCTATCTTTCTGTCTCTCTCCGTTTGTATGGAGTTCCTTGTCTTCTCATATGGATGCTCTGGAGGATCAGGAGAGATGAGGGTCACTGAGTACAGGTGTGTGTATTCCAGTGGAGGTGTCTTGGCAGGATCTGTAGGGTGGCTGGAGTTCCTGTGTATCTCTTGGCGGACAAGAGGGCCTCTGTCATTCTCTATGACTGTGCCCTCCTCCCACACAGATGATCTTGATCAGTGCCGCTCTGTCTCTGTCCTCCATGTTGACTGTTGTCCCTCTGTCTCTTTGTCTCCATAGCAACAGGGGGCAGCCACCACGGTGTACTGTGCGGTAGCTCCGGAGCTGGAGGGTCTAGGAGGGATGTACTTCAACAACTGTTTCCGCTGCCTGCCCTCCCCCCAGGCCGAGGACCAGGTCACTGCAGCCAGCCTGTGGGAGCTAAGCGAGCGCCTGGTCTCAGAGAGGCCTACGGGCCTACAGGCCCTCTGATTGACACGCCCACACTGACTGTCAACAGCCTATCAGGACTGGGGGAGAGAGGAAGGACTAGCCAATCAGGAATGGAGGGAGAGGGAGGAAGTGTGGATGAAAATTAAAATTTGTACATTGAGTGGACTGTAGAAAGCTTTCAAACCATTGAACTGAAACTTTCACTTCATTAAGGGAAGTAAAATACACATACAAGTAAACCGGGGTTATTGTGTGCCTCTTTGTGTCAGGGAGAGTTCACCAGTTCCTTATTCCAGCCAAAGTGGGTCTGTGTTTCTCACTCCAGTGTGTTTCCAGCTGCAACAGACACTGTGTGTATCTTCTCTCTGTATCCAGTTTCCTCCTGTATATATATATTTGACATGTCTGAGTATGGAGATATGGTGAGTATCATTGCGCTAGTGTAGGAGGGTTGAAGGGGGATAGGAGAAATAAGGAGGTATAATTGAATGCCTATGTACATATTAGAGCTATGGTGTCATGGCTATATACAGATGGACTAGCTGTATTCCATATGAGGCCCTATTCAGTTCTACTGCCCATTATTTACAGGAACAGCATTGGGCCTATGTGCTAACGGGAACTCACGCATCATCATTTCTCCTCTCTACAGTGTCTGTCTACAGTTAGACCTCCAACCTACATATTATAACTTATAATACTCTACAAAATGTAATGTAGAATGTGGTACTGTATCTTTGTCACAATGTTCAGTCACAATTATGTATGTAGCTACTGGTGATAGAGAAAGAGAGAATCGAGGAGTTTTAGTAGTTGATCAAACAGGAACTCAGTATTTTCCTTGGATGTTTAGTTTTGTTGTCATTTGTTTCGGGGGATAATCTCGTCATGAAAGTGTGCAGTGTTGGGTGACGGGTCCATCTGGACTTCTGTACAGGGTCTGTTGCTTGGTTTCTGGGTGGTTTGGAGATGTGTGGATGTTGTGCTTTGTGGCCGACTGGCGCCGCGGAATGATGTTAAGATATCAGCATTCCTCTGTCATGGTTTCTGTAAAGGAAAAGAAGAGGACACATTAAAGACGGTTTCTTACACTATGTGTCTGGACATTTCAATGCTCACACACACACAGTTGGTAGGATCCTATTCAAAGAAATCAAAACAAATGTAGCATAGGGTGTAAGAGTGTAGACTTTGGGAGGAAGGGAGCCAGAAATGGTCTATGAGACTCCTTCATGTGGTCAGTGAGCAGCAGAACACCCTTTGACCTGGAACTATTTTCAACTCAACCCCTCTACCAGGAAGTACTGGGCAGGGCCAGGGAGTAATCGACACATTGACCAACCAATCATATGGCTGACCTGCATTATTCTCATGCCTGGTTGGTCGGCTGAATCAATGCCTGAGAGAGTCCCTTTATTCCCTTTCACTGCTAAACGAACCCTGCCCGGCACAGTGTTCAACACTATTATACATACACTCATCTGTTCTGGTGTAATCTGTTTAGCCTACTGTACCCAGACTACAGCTGCCTTGTTAGTGTTCTTACTTACACACACACACACACACACACACACACACACACACACACACACACACACACACACACACACACACACACACACACACACACACACACACACTGAGTAATTGAGGACAGGGAGATTTAGAGAGATGTATAGAGGTGTCCAGAATGTCTAAGTCTCTAGGCTAGAGAAGAAACAACACATTTAGACATCCCCTAAGCTTTACAAATCTTTTGTTACTTTAAAAAAAATCCAATTATTTTTAGGCATGTTGGAGTTGACCTGAACTCTTCCTGCTACCCTGTGGCTGTGTGGGCATGTAACCAGCCGCTACACACTCACTGACTTATAGGGATGGGGTACAGGGGGAGGAGGTGCACCCCGTTATAGGTCCAGAACCCCTTCTGTGACCCTTAGGGACTGTATTGCTACAGCTGGGCCCCTTCCACTTGTCTTCCTCTGCTCCCGAACTGGTAAGGAGCAGCAAGCTGAGATACTTACACCCCTCTCACCCCTCTCCCTCTACACACACAGACACACACACAGTACTGACAGATTGATGCATGTCACTGAGCTCCTTCAAAGGCAAAATGAGTGAGACATCAACAGCACATAGTCCTCCTGCTTTAACCAGTCAATGACACACACACTCAGAGAGATCCCAGGCAGACAACAAGCAGACAGGAAACACATCATTAAGATGTCTTCTGGGTGTGAATTGCTGCTCTGTGTGTGTGTGTGTGTGTGTGTGTGTGTGTGTGTGTGTGTGTGTGTGTGTGTGTGTGTGTGTGTGTGTGTGTGTGTGTGTGTGTGTGTGTGTGTGTGTGTGTGTGTGTGTTCTGACTGTAGAGGGGGATTCCTGCCTGGCTTTCAAAGAAAGTCTTATTGATCAGGTCCTATTGGAATCATCAGATAGTTAATCAATACATTACACTTCCTCCCAATGCTCAGAGAACAGAAGAGAGGAGAGGAGAACAGGAGAGGAGAGGAAAAGAGGAGATGTAAACAGAGAGGAGAACAGGAGAGTTGAGGAAAAGAGGAGATGTAAACAGAGGAGAGGAGAGGAGAACAGAAGAGAGGAGAGGAAAAGAGGAGATGTAAACAGAGAGGAGAACAGGAGAGTTGAGGAAAAGAGGAGATGTAAACAGAGGAGAGGAGAGGAGAACAGAAGAGAGGAGAGGAAAAGAGGAGATGTAAACAGAGAGGAGAACAGGAGAGTTGAGGAAAAGAGGAGATGTAAACAGAGGAGAGGAGAACAGGAAAGGAGAGGAGATGAGAACAGAAGAGAGGAGAACAGTGGAGTAGAGGAAAGGAGAGGAGTGGAGAACAGAAGAGAGGAGAACAGGAGACTAGAGGAAAGGAGAGGAGAGGAGAACAGAGGAGAGGAGAACAGGAGACTAGAGGAAAGGAGAGGAGAACAGGAGAGTAGAGGAAAGGAGAGGAGAGGAGAACAGAAGAGAGGAGAACAGGAGAGTAGAGGAAAGGAGAGGAGAGGAGAACAGAAGAGAGGAGAACAGGAGAGGAGAGGAGAGGAGAACATAAGAGAGGAGAACAGAAGAGAGGAGAACAGGAGAGTAGAGGAAAGGAGAGGAGAGGAGAACAGGAGAGGAGAGGAGAACAGAAGAGAGGAGAACAGGTGAGTAGAGGAAAGGAGAGGAGAGGAGAACAGAGGAGAGGAGAACAGGAGAGGAGAGGAGAACAGAAGAGAGGAGAACAGGGGAGTAGAGGAAAGGAGAGGAGAGGAGAACAGAGGAGAGGAGAACAGGAGAGGAGAGGAGAGGAGAACAGAAGAGGGGAGAACAGGGGAGTAGAGGAAAGGAGAGGAGAGAACAGAAGAGAGGAGAACAGGAGAGTAGAGGAATGGAGAGGAGAGGAGAACAGAAGAGAGGAGAACAGAAGAGAGGAGAACAGGAGAGTAGAGGAAAGGAGAGGAGAGGAGAACAGAAGAGAGGAGAACAGGAGAGGAGAGGAAAGGAGAGGAGAGGAGAACAGAAGAGAGGAGAACAGGAGAGTAGAGGAGAGGAGAGGAGAACAGAAGAGAGGAGAACAGAAGAGAGGAGAACAGGAGCGGAGAGGAAAGGAGAGGAGGAAAACAGAGGAGAGGAGAACAGGAGAGTAGAGGAGAGGAGAACAGAAGAGAGGAGAACAGGAGAGTAGAGGAAAGGAGAGGAGAGGAGAACAAAATAGAGGATAACAGGGGAGTACAGGAAAGGAGAGGAGAGGAGAACAGAAGAGAGGAGAACAGGAGAGTAGAGGAAAGGAGAGAAGAGGAGAACAGAAGAGAGGAGAGCAGGGGAGTAGAGGAAAGGAGAGGAGAGGAGAACAGAAGATAGGAGAACAGGAGAGGAGAGGATAGGAGAGGAGAGGAGAACAGAAGAGAGGAGAACAGGGGAGTAGAGGAAAGGAGAGGAGAGTAGAGTAGAGGAGAGGAGAGGAAAACAGAAGAGAGGAGAGCAGGGGAGTAGAGGAAAGGAGAGGAGAGGAGAACAGAAGATAGGAGAACAGGAGAGGAGAGGATAGGAGAGGAGAGGAGAACAGAAGAGAGGAGAACAGGGGAGTAGAGGAAAGGAGAGGAGAGGAGAACAGAAGAGAGGAGAACAGGAGAGTAGAGGAGAGGAGAACAGAAGAGAGGAGAACAGAAGAGAGGAGAACAGGAGAGTAGAGGAAAGGAGAGGAGAGTAGAGTAGAGGAGAGGAGAGGAAAACAGAAGAGAGGAGACCTGGAAAGTAGAGGAGAGGAGAGGAGAGGAGAACAGAAGAGAGGAGAACAGGGGAGTAGAGGAAAGGAGAGGAGAGGAGAACAGAAGAGAGGAGAACAGGGGAGTAGAGGAAAGGACAGAAGAGGAGAACAGGAGAGTAGAGGAAAGGAGAGGAGAGGAGAACAGAAGAGAGGAGAACAGGAGAGTAGAGGAAAGGAGAGGAGAGGAGAACAGAAGAGAGGAGAACAGGGGAGTAGAGGAAAGGACAGAAGAGGAGAACAGGAGAGTAGAGGAAAGGAGAGGAGAGGAGAACAGAAGAGAGGAGAACAGGAGAGTAGAGGAAAGGAGAGGAGAGGAGAACAGAGGAGAGGAGAACAGGAGAGGAGAGGAGAACAGAAGAGAGGAGAACAGGAGAGTAGAGGAAAGGAGAGGAGAGGAGAACAGAGGAGAGGAGAACAGGAGAGTAGAGGAAAGGAGAGGAGAGGAGAACAGAGGAGAGGAGAACAGGAGAGGAGAACAGGAGAGGAGAGGAGAGGAGAACAGAAGAGAGGAGAACAGGAGAGGAGAGGAGAGGAGAACAGAAGAGAGGAGAACAGGGGATAGCAGAACAGAGGAGATGTGAACAGAGGAGAAGAGACACACTGGGCAAAAACTGGTTGAATCAACGTGGTTTCCATGCCATTTCAACCCCCAAAAATCTACGTGATGATGTTGAATCAAAGTGGAAAACTGATTGCCATTTTGTATTGTTTCACCCAACTTTTAACCAAAATCCAGACATGGTGAGATTGATTTCACATCGAATTCAAATTAGTTGAAAACCCAACCAACTGTTAATCAAAACTAGACGTTGAACTGACATCTGTGTCCAGTGGGGAGCATTCTTCTCTCAGAGGACCTAGATTTTTTTACCCACCGCTAAGGCCCCTCAAAGTCTCTCCTCTCTCTTACCTCTCTCTCTCCTCCCTCTCTGTCTCTCTACTACAGTACCTTGCGAAAGTATTCGGCCCCCTTGAACTTTGCGACCTTTTGCCACATTTCAGGCTTCAAACATAAAGATATAAAACTGTATTTTTTTGTGAAGAATCAACAACAAGTGGGACACAATCATGAAGTGGAACAACATTTATTGGATATTTCAAACTTTTTTAACAAATCAAAAACTGAAAAATTGGGCGTGCAAAATTATTCAGCCCCCTTAAGTTAATACTTTGTAGCGACACCTTTTGCTGCGATTACAGCTGTAAGTCGCTTGGGGTATGTCTCTATCAGTTTTGCACATCGAGAGACTGAAATTTTTTCCCATTCCTCCTTGCAAAACAGCTCGAAACAGCTCGGGATGGATGGAGAGCATTTGTGAACAGCAGTTTTCAGTTCTTTCCACAGATTCTCGATTGGATTCAGGTCTGGACTTTGACTTGGCCATTCTAACACCTGGATATATTTATTTTTGAACCATTCCATTGTAGATTTTGCTTTATGTTTTGGATCATTGTCTTGTTGGAAGACAAATCTCCGTCCCAGTCTCAGGTCTTTTGCAGACTCCATCAGGTTTTCTTCCAGAATTGTCCTGTATTTGGCTCCATCCATCTTCCCATCAATTTTAACCATCTTCCCTGTCCCTGCTGAAGAAAAGCAGGCCCAAACCATGATGCTGCCACCACCATGTTTGACAGTGGGGATGGTGTGTTCATGGTGATGAGCTGTGTTGCTTTTACGCCAAACATAACGTTTTGCATTGTTGCCAAAAAGTTCAATTTTGGTTTCATCTGACCAGAGCACCTTCTTCCACATGTTTGGTGTGTCTCCCAGGTGGCTTGTGGCAAACGTTAAACGACACTTTTTATGGATATCTTTAAGAAATGGCTTTCTTCTTGCCACTCTTCCATAATGGCCAGATTTGTGCAATATACGACTGATTGTTGTCCTATGGACATAGTCTCCCACCTCAGCTGTAGATCTCTGCAGTTCATTCAGAGTGATCATGGGCCTCTTGGCTGCATCTCTGATCAGTCTTCTCCTTGTATGAGCTGAAAGTTTAGAGGGACGGCCAGGTCTTGGTAGATTTGCAGTGGTCTGATACTCCTTCCATTTCAATATTATCGCTTGCACAGTGCTCCTTGGGATGTTTAAAGCTTGGAAAATCTTTTTGTATCCAAATCCGGCTTTAAACTTCTTCACAACAGTATCTCGGACCTGCCTGGTGTGTTCCTTGTTCTTCATGATGCTCTCTGCGCTTTTCACGGACCTCTGAGACTATCACAGTGCAGGTGCATTTATACGGAGACTTGATTACACACAGGTGGATTGCATTTATTATCATTAGTCATTTAGGTCAACATTGGATCATTCAGAGATCCTCACTGAACTTCTGGAGAGAGTTTGCTGCACTGAAAGTAAAGGGGCTGAATAATTTTGCACGCCCAATTTTTCAGTTTTTGATTTGTTAATAAAGTTTGAAATATCCAATAAATGTCGTTCCACTTCATGATTGTGTCCCACTTGTTGTTGATTCTTCACAAAAAAAATACAGTTTTATATCTTTATGTTTGAAGCCTGAAATGTGACAAAAGGTCGCAAAGTTCAAGGGGGCCAAATACTTTCGCAAGGCACAGTATCTCTCTACCTCACTCTCTCCTCCCTCTCTGTCTCTCTCCTCACTCTCTGTCTCTCTCCTCTCTCTCTACCTCTCTCCTCCCTCTCTGTCTCTCTCCTCCCTCTCTGTCTCTCTCCTCTCTCTCTACCTCTCTCCTCCCTCTCTGTCTCTCTCCTCTCTCTCTACCTCTCTACTATCTCTCTACCTCTCTCCTCCCTCTATGTCTCTCTCCTCTCTCTCTACCTCTCTCCTCCTTCTCTGTCTCTCTCCTCTCTCTCTGTCTCTCTCCTCTCTCTCTACCTCTCTCCTCCCTCTATGTCTCTCTCCTCTCTCTCTACCTCTCTCCTCCCTCTCTGTCTCTCTCCTCTCTCTCTACCTCTCTACTATCTCTCTACCTCACTCTCTCCTCCCTCTCTGTCTCTCTCCTCCCTCTCTGTCTCTCTACTATCTCTCTACCTCACTCTCTCCTCCCTCTCTGTCTCTCTCCTCCCTCTCTGTCTCTCTACTATCTCTCTACCTCTCCCTCTCCTCTCTCTACCTCTCTCTCTCCTCCCTCTCTGTCTCTCTACTATCTCTCTACCTCTCTATTCTCCCTTCTCCTCTCTCTCTAACTCTCTCTCTCCTCCCTCTCCTCTCTCTCTACCTATTTCTCTCATCCCTCTCTGTCTATTTCCTCTCTCCACCACTCCTTCTCTTCTCTCTACCTCTCCTCTCTCTCTACCTTTCCCTCTCCTCTCTCTCTACCTCTCCCTCTCCTCTCTCTCTACCTCTCCCTCTCCTC
>NC_048566.1:77342461-77374961 GCF_013265735.2 Oncorhynchus mykiss | reverse complement strand
GAATGGGGAAAAAGTGGAATGAGAGAATAGGAAAGATGGCAGAAAGGCAAATAAACATGAGGGAGAGAAAGGAGAACAAGTTAGTGAAAGAGGAAGGGGAGAGGAAGTGGTTGTGAACAGGACAGAAGAGAGAGTGTATTGGTAGAGGGAGACAGCAGTGAAAGAGAGAGATGTGAGGTAGAAGACGGCACGCGAGCAAGTGTGTTCAAGAGTAAAAAGTGAGTGGGAACGCAGAAGGAAGTGTGTGTGTTAGAGGGAGACGTAGCGGGAGGTAAAATGAAATAAGAGGATTTGAAGGGGTCTGTGGTCGGTGGCAGTAATAAAGCCTTCTAATCTGGAGGAGTACGCTTGGCTGCTCACACACCCTCTCTCCTACACTCCACATTACCAGCGGGCCAAGCCAAGGTCACACACACACACACACATTGAGACAAGCACAGGTCAAATGGGGGGAGAAAAGACACTTAAGAAAGAGTGTGAATGTGTGTGTGTGCGTGTGCGTGTGCGTGTGCGTGTGTGTGTGTGTGTGTGTGTGTGTGTGTGTGTCTGTGTGTGTGTGTGTGTGTGTGTGTGTGTGTGTGTGTGTGTGCTTTAGGTGATTTATATCAAAGGAATTCAAGGGGTTATGGTTTAGATTTCTTCCTTTACTACTGTACCTTAAAAACAATTCTCTACCTCTTTATGTTCTCCTACAGTATCAGTACTTTACCCCTTCTACCACAGTATCAGTACTTTACCCCTTCTACAACAGTATCAGTACTTTACCCCTTCTACCACAGTATCAGTACTTTACCCCTTCTACAACAGTATCAGTACTTTACCCCTTCTACAACAGTATCAGTACTTTACCCCTTCTACCACAGTATCAATACTTTACCCCTTCTACCACAGTATCAGTACTTTACCCCTTCTACCACAGTATCAGTACTTTACCCCTTCTACCACAGTATCAATACTTTACCCCTTCTACCACAGTATCAGTACTTTACCCCTTCTACCACAGCATCAATACTTTACCCCTTCTACCACAGTATCAGTACTTTACCCCTTCTACCACAGTATCAGTACTCTACCCCTTCTACAACAGTATCAGTACTTTACCCCTTCTACCACAGTATCAATGCTTTACCCCTTCTACCACAGTATCAATACTTTACCCCTTCTACAACAGTATCAGTACTTTACCCCTTCTACCACAGTATCAATACTTTACCCCTTCTACAACAGTATCAGTACTTTACCCCTTCTACAACAGTATCAGTACCTTACCCCTTCTACCACAGTATCAGTACTTTACCCCTTCTACAACAGTATCAGTACTTTACCCCTTCTACAACAGTATCAGTACTTTACCCCTTCTACAACAGTATCAGTACTTTACCCCTTCTACCACAGTATCAGTACTTTACCCCTTCTACAACAGTATCAGTACTTTACCCCTTCTACAACAGTATCAGTACTTTACCCCTTCTACCACAGTATCAATACTTTACCCCTTCTACCACAGTATCAGTACTTTACCCCTTCTACCACAGTATCAGTACTTTACCCCTTCTACCACAGTATCAGTACTTTACCCCTTCTACCACAGTATCAATACTTTACCCCTTCTACAACAGTATCAGTACTTTACCCCTTCTACCACAGTATCAATACTTCACCCCTTCTACCACAGTATCAGTACTTTACCCCTTCTACCACAGCATCAATACTTTACCCCTTCTACCACAGTATCAGTACTTTACCCCTTCTACCACAGTATCAGTACTCTACCCCTTCTACAACAGTATCAGTACTTTACCCCTTCTACCACAGTATCAATGCTTTACCCCTTCTACCACAGTATCAATACTTTACCCCTTCTACAACAGTATCAGTACTTTACCCCTTCTACCACAGTATCAATACTTTACCCCTTCTACAACAGTATCAGTACTTTACCCCTTCTACAACAGTATCAGTACCTTACCCCTTCTACCACAGTATCAGTACTTTACCCCTTCTACAACAGTATCAGTACTTTACCCCTTCTACAACAGTATCAGTACTTTACCCCTTCTACCACAGTATCAATACTTTACCCCTTCTACAACAGTATCAGTACTTTACCCCTTCTACAACAGTATCAGTACTTTACCCCTTCTACCACAGTATCAGTACTTTACCCCTTCTACAACAGTGTCAGTACTTTACCCCTTCTACCACAGTATCAGTACTTTACCCCTTCTACAACAGTGTCAGTACTTTACCCCTTCTACCACAGTATCAGTACTTTACCCCTTCTACCACAGGGTCAGTACTTTACCCCTTCTACCACAGTATCAGTACTTTACCCCTTCTACCACAGTATCAGTACTTTACCCCTTCTACCACAGTATCAGTACTTTACCCCTTCTACCACAGTATCAGTACTTTACCCCTTCTACAACAGTATCAGTACTTTACCCCTTCTACCACAGTATCAGTACTTTACCCCTTCTACAACAGTATCAGTACTTTACCCCTTCTACAACAGTATCAGTACTTTACCCCTTCTACCACAGTATCAATACTTTACCCCTTCTACCACAGTATCAGTACTTTACCCCTTCTACCACAGTATCAGTACTTTACCCCTTCTACCACAGTATCAGTACTTTACCCCTTCTACCACAGTATCAATACTTTACCCCTTCTACAACAGTATCAGTACTTTACCCCTTCTACCACAGTATCAATACTTTACCCCTTCTACCACAGTATCAGTACTTTACCCCTTCTACCACAGCATCAATACTTTACCCCTTCTACCACAGTATCAGTACTTTACCCCTTCTACCACAGTATCAGTACTTTACCCCTTCTACAACAGTGTCAGTACTTTACCCCTTCTACCACAGTATCAGTACTTTACCCCTTCTACAACAGTATCAGTACTTTACCCCTTCTACCACAGTATCAGTACTTTACCCCTTCTACAACAGTATCAGTACTTTACCCCTTCTACCACAGTATCAGTACTTTACCCCTTCTACCACAGTATCAGTACTCTACCCCTTCTACAACAGTATCAGTACTTTACCCCTTCTACCACAGTATCAATGCTTTACCCCTTCTACCACAGTATCAATACTTTACCCCTTCTACAACAGTATCAGTACTTTACCCCTTCTACAGCAGTATCAGTACTTTACCCCTTCTACCACAGTATCAGTACTTTACCCCTTCTACAACAGTATCAGTACTTTACCCCTTCTACAACAGTATCAGTACTTTACCCCTTCTACCACAGTATCAATACTTTACCCCTTCTACAACAGTATCAGTACTTTACCCCTTCTACAACAGTATCAGTACTTTACCCCTTCTACCACAGTATCAGTACTTTACCCCTTCTACAACAGTGTCAGTACTTTACCCCTTCTACCACAGTATCAGTACTTTACCCCTTCTACAACAGTGTCAGTACTTTACCCCTTCTACAACAGTATCAGTACTTTACCCCTTCTACCACAGGATCAGTACTTTACCCCTTCTACCACAGTATCAGTACTTTACCCCTTCTACCACAGTATCAGTACTTTACCCCTTCTACCACAGTATCAGTACTTTACCCCTTCTACAACAGTGTCAGTACTTTACCCCTTCTACAACAGTATCAGTACTTTACCCCTTCTACCACAGTATCAGTACTTTACCCCTTCTACCACAGTATCAGTACTTTACCCATTCTACCACAGTATCAGTACTTTACCCCTTCTACCACAGTATCAGTACTTTACCCCTTCTACCACAGTATCAGTATTTTACCCCTTCTACAACAGTATCAATGCTTTACCCCTTCTACCACAGTATCAGTACTTTACCCCTTCTACCACAGTATCAGTACTTTACCCCTTCTACAACAGTATCAGTACTTTACCCCTTCTACCACAGTATCAGTACTTTACCCCTTCTACAACAGTATCAGTACTTTACCCCTTCTACAACAGTATCAGTACTTTACCCCTTCTACCACAGTATCAATACTTTACCCCTTCTACCACAGTATCAGTACTTTACCCCTTCTACCACAGTATCAGTACTTTACCCCTTCTACCACAGTATCAGTACTTTACCCCTTCTACCACAGTATCAATACTTTACCCCTTCTACAACAGTATCAGTACTTTACCCCTTCTACCACAGTATCAATACTTTACCCCTTCTACCACAGTATCAGTACTTTACCCCTTCTACCACAGCATCAATACTTTACCCCTTCTACCACAGTATCAATCAATCAATCAAATTTATTTTATATAGCCCTTCGTACATCAGCTGATATCTCAAAGTGCTGTACAGAAACCCAGCCTAAAACCCCAAACAGCAAGCAATGCAGGTGAAGAAGCACGGTGGCTAGGAAAAACTCCCTAGAAAGGCCAAAACCTAGGAAGAAACCTAGAGAGGAACCAGGCTATGTGGGGTGGCCAGTCCTCTTCTGGCTGTGCCGGGTGGAGATTATAACAAAACATGGTCAAGATGTTCAAATGTTCATAAATGACCAGCATGGTCGAATAATAATAAGGCAGAATAGTTGAAACTGGAGCAGCAGCACAGTCAGGTGGACTGGGGACAGCAAGGAGTCATCATGTCAGGTATTCCTGGGGCATGGTCCTAGGGCTCAGGTCCTCCGAGAGAGAGAAAGAAAGAAAGAATTAGAGAGAGCATATGTGGGATAGCCAGTCCTCTTCTGGCTGTGCCGGGTGGAGATTATAACAGAACATGGCCAAGATGTTCAAATGTTCATAAATGATCAGCATGGTCGAATAATAATAAGGCAGAACAGTTGAAACTGGAGCAGCAGCACAGCCAGGTGGACTGGGGACAGCAAGGAGTCATCATGTCAGGTAGTCCTGGGGCATGGTCCTAGGGCTCAGGTCCTCCGAGAGAGAGAAAGAGAGAAGGAGAGAATTAGAGAACGCACACTTAGATTCACACAGGACACCGAATAGGACAGGAGAAGTACTCCAGATATAACAAACTGACCCTAGCCCCCCGACACATAAACTACTGCAGCATAAATACTGGAGGCTGAGACAGGAGGGGTCAGGAGACACTGTGGCCCACTCCGAGGACACCCCCGGACAGGGCCAAACAGGAAGGATATAACCCCACCCACTTTGCCAAAGCACAGCCCCCACACCACTAGAGGGATATCTTCAACCACCAACTTACCATCCTGAGACAAGGCTGAGTATAGCCCACAAAGACCTCCGCCACGGCACAACTTAAGGGGGGGGGGGGGGGGGGCGCCAACCCAGACAGGATGACCACATCAGTGACTCAACCCACTCAGGTGACGCACCTCCTCCAGGGACGGCATGAGAGAGCCCCAGTAAAGCCAGTGACTCAGCCCCTGTAATAGGGTTAGAGGCAGAGAATCCCAGTGGAAAGAGGGGAACCGGCCAGGCAGAGACAGCAAGGGTGGTTCGTTGCTCCAGAGCCTTTCCGTTCACCCTCCCACTCCTGGGCCAGACTACACTCAATCATATGACCCACTGAAGAGATGAGTCTTCAGTAAAGACTTAAAGGTTGAGACCGAGTTTGCGTCTCTGACATGGGTAGGCAGACCGTTCCATAAAAATGGAGCTCTATAGGAGAAAGCCCTGCCTCCAGCTGTTTGCTTAAAAATTCTAGGGACAATTAGGAGGCCTGCGTCTTGTGACCGTAGCGTACGTGTAGGTATGTACGGCAGGACCAAATCAGAGAGATAGATAGGAGCAAGCCCATGTAATGCTTTGTAGGTTAGCAGTAAAACCTTGAAATCAGCCCTTGCTTTGACAGGAAGCCAGTGTAGAGAGGCTAGCACTGGAGTAATATGATCAAATTTTTTGGTTCTAGTCAGGATTCTAGCAGCCGTATTTAGCACTAACTGAAGTTTATTTAGTGCTTTATCCGGGTAGCCGGAAAGTAGAGCATTGCAGTAGTCTAACCTGGAAGTGACAAAAGCATGGATTAATTTTTCTGCATCATTTTTGGACAGAAAGTTCCTGATTTTTGCAATGTTACGTAGATGAAAAAAAGCTGTCCTTGAAATGGTCTTGATATGTTCTTCAAAAGAGAGATCAGGGTCCAGAGTAACGCCGAGGTCCTTCACAGTTTTATTTGAGACGACTGTACAACCATTAAGATTAATTGTCAGATTCAACAGAAGATCTCTTTGTTTCTTGGGACCTAGAACAAGCATCTCTGTTTTGTCCGAGTTTAAAAGTAGAAAGTTTGCAGCCATCCACTTCCTTATGTCTGAAACACATTCTTCTAGCAAGGGCAATTTTGGGGCTTCACCATGTTTAATTGAAATGTACAGCTGTGTGTCATCTGCATAGCAGTGAAAGTTAACATTATGTTTTCGAATAACATCCCCAAGAGGTAAAATATATAGTGAAAACAATAGTGGTCCTAAAACGGAACCTTGAGGAACACCGAAATTTACAGTTGATTTGTCAGAGGACAGACCATTCACAGAGACAAACTGATATCTTTCCGACAGATAAGATCTAAACCAGGCCAGAACTTGTCCGTGTAGACCAATTTGGGTTTCCAATCTCTCCAAAAGAATGTGGTGATCGATGGTATCAAAAGCAGCACTAAGGTCTAGGAGCACGAGGACAGATGCAGAGCCTCGGTCCGATGCCATTAAAATGTCATTTACCACCTTCACAAGTGCCGTCTCAGTGCTATGATGGGGTCTAAAACCAGACTGAAGCATTTCGTATACATTGTTTGTCTTCAGGAAGGCAGTGAGTTGTTGCGCAACAGCCTTTTCTAAAATTTTTGAGAGGAATGGAAGATTCGATATAGGCCGATAGTTTTTTATATTTTCTGGGTCAAGGTTTGGCTTTTTCAAGAGAGGCTTTATTACTGCCACTTTTAGTGAGTTTGGTACACATCCGGTGGATAGAGAGCCGTTTATTATGTTCAACATAGTAGGGCCAAGCACAGGAAGCAGCTCTTTCAGTAGTTTAGTTGGAATAGGGTCCAGTATGCAGCTTGAAGGTTTAGAGGCCATGATTATTTTCATCATTGTGTCAAGAGATATAGTACTAAAACACTTGAGTGTCTCTCTTGATCCTAGGTCCTGGCAGAGTTGTGCAGACTCAGGACAACTGAGCTTTGAAGGAATACGCAGATTTAAGGAAGAGTCCGTAATTTGCTTTCTAATAATCATAATCTTTTCCTCAAAGAAGTTCATGAATTTATCACTGCTAAAGTGAAAGTCATCCTCTCTTGGGGAATGCTGCTTTTTAGTTAGCTTTGCGACAGTATCAAAAAGGAATTTCGGATTGTTCTTATTTTCCTCAATTAAGTTAGAAAAATAGGATGATCGAGCAGCAGTAAGGGCTCTTCGGTACTGCACAGTACTGTCTTTCCAAGCTAGTCGGAAGACTTCCAGTTTGGTGTGGCGCCATTTCCGTTCCAATTTTCTGGAAGCTTGCTTCAGAGCTCGGGTATTTTCTGTGTACCAGGGAGCTAGTTTCTTATGAGAAATGTTTTTAGTTTTTAGGGGTGCAACTGCATCTAGGGTATTGCGCAAGGTTAAGTTGAGTTCCTCAGTTAGGTGGTTAACTGATTTTTGTCCTCTGGCGTCCTTGGGTAGGCAGAAGGAGTCTGGAAGGACATCAAGGAATCTTTGTGTTGTCTGTGAATTTATAGCACGACTTTTGATGATCCTTGGTTGGGGTCTGAGCAGATTATTTGTTGCAATTGCAAACGTAATAAAATGGTGGTCCGATAGTCCAGGATTATGAGGAAAAACATTAAGATCCACAACATTTATTCCATGGGACAAAACTAGGTCCAGCGTATGACTGTGACAGTGAGTGGGTCCAGAGACATGTTGGACAAAACCCACTGAGTCGATGATGGCTCCGAAAGCCTTTTGGAGTGGGTCTGTGGACTTTTCCATGTGAATATTAAAGTCACCAAAGATTAGAATATTATCCGCTATGACTACAAGGTCCGATAGGAATTCAGGGAACTCAGTGAGGAACGCTGTATATGGCCCAGGAGGCCTGTAAACAGTAGCTATAAAAAGTGATTGAGTAGGCTGCATAGATTTCATGACTAGAAGCTCAAAAGACGAAAACGTCATTTTTTTTTTTGTAAATTGAAATTTGCTATCGTAAATGTTAGCAACACCTCCGCCTTTGCGGGATGCACGGGGGATATGGTCACTAGTGTAGCCAGGAGGTGAGGCCTCATTTAACACAGTAAATTCATCAGGCTTAAGCCATGTTTCAGTCAGGCCAATCACATCAAGATTATGATCAGTGATTAGTTCATTGACTATAATTGCCTTTGAAGTAAGGGATCTAACATTAAGTAGCCCTATTTTGAGATGTGAGGTATCATGATCTCTTTCAATAATGACAGGAATGGAGGTGGTCTTTATCCTAGTGAGATTGCTAAGGCGAACACCGCCATGTTTAGTTTTGCCCAACCTAGGTCGAGGCACAGACACGGTCTCAATGGTGATAGCTGAGCTGACTACACTGACTGTGCTAGTGGCAGACTCCACTATGCTGGCAGGCTGGCTAACAGCCTGCTGCCTGGCCTGCACCCTATTTCATTGTGGAGCTAGAGGAGTTAGAGCCCTGTCTATGTTGGTAGATAAAATGAGAGCACCCCTCCAGCTAGGATGGAGTCCGTCACTCCTCAGCAGGTCAGGCTTGGTCCTGTTTGTGGGCGAGTCCCAGAAAGAGGGCCAATTATCTACAAATTCTATCTTTTGGGAGGGGCAGAAAACAGTTTTCAACCAGCGATTGAGTTGTGAGACTCTGCTGTAGAGCTCATCACTCCCCCTAACTGGGAGGGGGCCAGAGACAATTACTCGATGCCGACACATCTTTCTAGCTGATTTACACGCAGAAGCTATGTTGCGCTTGGTGATCTCTGACTGTTTCATCCTAACATCGTTGGTGCCGACGTGGATAACAATATCTCTATACTCTCTACACTCGCCAGTTTTAGCTTTAGCCAGCACCATCTTCAGATTAGCCTTAACGTCGGTAGCCCTGCCCCCCGGTAAACAGTGTATGATCGCTGGATGATTCTCAAGTCTAACACTGCGGGTAATGGAGTCGCCAATGACTAGAGTTTTCAATTTGTCAGAGCTAATGGTGGGAAGCTTCGGCGTCTCAGACCCCGTAACGGGAGGAGTAGAGACCAGAGAAGACTCGGCCTCTGACTCCGACCCGCTGCTTAATGGGGAAAACCGGTTGAAAGTTTCTGTCGGCTGAATGAGCGACACCGGTTGAGCGTTCCTACAGCATTTCCTTCCAGAAACCGTGAGAAAGTTGTCCGGCTGCGGGGACTGTGCCAGGGGATTTATACTACTATCTGTACTTACTGGTGGCACAGACGCTGTTTCATCCTTTCCTACACTGAAATTACCCTTGCCTAGCGATTGCGTCTGAAGCTGGGCTTGTAGCACAGCTATCCTCGCCGTAAGGCGAGTACAGCGACTACAATTAGAAGGCATCATGTTAATGTTACTACTTAGCTTCGGCTGTTGGAGGTCCTGACGAATCGTGTCCAGATAAAGCGTCCGGAGTGAAAAAGTTGAGTAGGAAAAAACAAAAATATAAACGGTAATTAAAAAGTAAAAACCGTAAATTTGTCAGGTAGCAAAACAGGTTGGCAACAAAACGCACAGCAACTCAAAAACAAGTCTGCAAGTCGTGACCGGAAATGACATTCAATGCTGATTATCACATTATTACCACATTATCAATGCTTTACCCCTTCTACCACAGTATCAGTACTTTACCCCTTCTACCACAGTATCAGTACTCTACCCCTTCTACAACAGTATCAGTACTTTACCCCTTCTACCACAGTATCAATGCTTTACCCCTTCTACCACAGTATCAATACTTTACCCCTTCTACAACAGTATCAGTACTTTACCCCTTCTACCACAGTATCAATACTTTACCCCTTCTACCACAGTATCAGTACTTTACCCCTTCTACAACAGTGTCAGTACTTTACCCCTTCTACCACAGTATCAGTACTTTACCCCTTCTACCACAGTATCAGTACTTTACCCCTTCTACCACAGTATCAGTACTTTACCCCTTCTACCACAGTATCAATACTTTACCCCATCTACCACAGTATCAATACTTTCCCCTTCTACCACAGTATCAATACTTTACCCCTTCTACCACAGTATCAATACTTTACCCCTTCTACCACAGTATCAGTACTTTACCCCTTCTACCACAGTATCAGTACTTTACCCCTTCTACCACAGTATCAGTACTTTACCCCTTCTACAACAGTATCAGTACTTTACCCCTTCTACAACAGTATCAATACTTTACCCCTTCTACCACAGTATCAGTACTTTACCCCTTCTACCACAGTATCAGTACTTTACCCCTTCTACCACATTATCAATGCTTTACCCCTTCTACCACAGTATCAGTACTTTACCCCTTCTACAACAGTATCAGTACTTTACCCCTTCTACCACAGTATCAATACTTTACCCCTTCTACCACAGTATCAGTACTTTACCCCTTCTACAACAGTATCAGTACTTTACCCCTTCTACCACATTATCAATGCTTTACCCATTCTACCACAGTATCAGTACTTTACCCCTTCTACAACAGTATCAGTACTTTACCCCTTCTACCACAGTATCAATACTTTACCCCTTCTACCACAGTATCAGTACTTTACCCCTTCTACAACAGTATCAGTACTTTACCCCTTCTACCACAGTATCAATACTTTACCCCTTCTACCACAGTATCAATGCTTTACCCCTTCTACCACAGTATCAGTACTTTACCCCTTCTACCACAGTATCAGTACTTTACCCCTTCTACAACAGTGTCAGTACTTTACCCCTTCTACCACAGTATCAGTACTTTACCCCTTCTACCACAGTATCAGTACTTTACCCCTTCTACCACAGTATCAGTACTTTACCCCTTCTACCACAGTATCAATACTTTACCCCATCTACCACAGTATCAATACTTTCCCCTTCTACCACAGTATCAATACTTTACCCCTTCTACCACAGTATCAATACTTTACCCCTTCTACCACAGTATCAGTACTTTACCCCTTCTACCACAGTATCAGTACTTTACCCCTTCTACCACAGTATCAGTACTTTACCCCTTCTACAACAGTATCAATACTTTACCCCTTCTACAACAGTATCAGTACTTTACCCCTTCTACAACAGTATCAATACTTTACCCCTTCTACCACAGTATCAGTACTTTACCCCTTCTACCACAGTATCAGTACTTTACCCCTTCTACCACAGTATCAGTACTTTACCCCTTCTACAACAGTATCAGTACTTTACCCCTTCTACAACAGTATCAGTACTTTACCCCTTCTACCACATTATCAATGCTTTACCCCTTCTACCACAGTATCAGTACTTTACCCCTTCTACAACAGTATCAGTACTTTACCCCTTCTACCACAGTATCAATACTTTACCCCTTCTACCACAGTATCAGTACTTTACCCCTTCTACAACAGTATCAGTACTTTACCCCTTCTACCACAGTATCAATACTTTACCCCTTCTACCACAGTATCAATGCTTTACCCCTTCTACCACAGTATCAGTACTTTACCCCTTCTACCACAGTATCAGTACTTTACCACTTCTACCACAGTATCAATACTTTACCCCTTCTACCACAGTATCAATACTTTACCCCTTCTACCACAGTATCAGTACTTTACCCCTTCTACCACAGTATCAATACTTTACCCCTTCTACCACAGTATCAGTACTTTACCCCTTCTACCACAGTATCAGTACTTTACCCCTTCTACCACAGTATCAGTACTTTACCCCTTCTACAACAGTATCAGTACTTTACCCCTTTTACCACAGTATCAGTACTTTACCCCTTCTACAACAGTATCAGTACTTTACCCCTTCTACCACAGTATCAATACTTTACCCCTTCTACAACAGTATCAGTACTTTACCCCTTCTACAACAGTATCAGTACTTTACCCCTTCTACCACATTATCAATGCTTTACCCCTTCTACCACAGTATCAATACTTTACCCCTTCTACAACAGTATCAGTACTTTACCCCTTCTACCACAGTATCAATACTTTACCCCTTCTACCACAGTATCAGTACTTTACCCCTTCTACCACAGCATCAATACTTTACCCCTTCTACCACAGTATCAGTACTTTACCCCTTCTACCACAGTATCAGTACTCTACCCCTTCTACAACAGTATCAGTACTTTACCCCTTCTACCACAGTATCAATGCTTTACCCCTTCTACCACAGTATCAATACTTTACCCCTTCTACAACAGTATCAGTACTTTACCCCTTCTACCACAGTATCAATACTTTACCCCTTCTACCACAGTATCAGTACTTTACCCCTTCTACAACAGTGTCAGTACTTTACCCCTTCTACAACAGTGTCAGTACTTTACCCCTTCTACAACAGTATCAGTACTTTACCCCTTCTACCACAGTATCAGTACTTTACCCCTTCTACCACAGTATCAGTACTTTACCCATTCTATCACAGTATCAGTACTTTACCCCTTCTACCACAGTATCAGTACTTTACCCCTTCTACCACAGTATCAGTATTTTACCCCTTCTACAACAGTATCAATGCTTTACCCCTTCTACCACAGTATCAGTACTTTACCCCTTCTACCACAGTATCAGTACTTTACCCCTTCTACAACAGTATCAGTACTTTACCCCTTCTACCACAGTATCAGTACTTTACCCCTTCTACAACAGTATCAGTACTTTACCCCTTCTACCACAGTATCAGTACTTTACCCCTTCTACCACAGTATCAATACTTTACCCCTTCTACCACAGTATCAGTACTTTACCCCTTCTACCACAGTATCAGTACTTTACCCCTTCTACCACAGTATCAGTACTTTACCCCTTCTACCACAGTATCAATACTTTACCCCTTCTACAACAGTATCAGTACTTTACCCCTTCTACCACAGTATCAATACTTTACCCCTTCTACCACAGTATCAGTACTTTACCCCTTCTACCACAGCATCAATACTTTACCCCTTCTACCACAGTATCAGTACTTTACCCCTTCTACCACAGTATCAGTACTCTACCCCTTCTACAACAGTATCAGTACTTTACCCCTTCTACCACAGTATCAATGCTTTACCCCTTCTACCACAGTATCAATACTTTACCCCTTCTACAACAGTATCAGTACTTTACCCCTTCTACCACAGTATCAATACTTTACCCCTTCTACCACAGTATCAGTACTTTACCCCTTCTACAACAGTGTCAGTACTTTACCCCTTCTACCACAGTATCAGTACTTTACCCCTTCTACCACAGTATCAGTACTTTACCCCTTCTACCACAGTATCAGTACTTTACCCCTTCTACCACAGTATCAATACTTTACCCCATCTACCACAGTATCAATACTTTCCCCTTCTACCACAGTATCAATACTTTACCCCTTCTACCACAGTATCAATACTTTACCCCTTCTACCACAGTATCAGTACTTTACCCCTTCTACCACAGTATCAGTACTTTACCCCTTCTACCACAGTATCAGTACTTTACCCCTTCTACCACAGTATCAGTACTTTACCCCTTCTACAACAGTATCAGTACTTTACCCCTTCTACAACAGTATCAATACTTTACCCCTTCTACCACAGTATCAGTACTTTACCCCTTCTACCACAGTATCAGTACTTTACCCCTTCTACCACAGTATCAGTACTTTACCCCTTCTACAACAGTATCAGTACTTTACCCCTTCTACAACAGTATCAGTACTTTACCCCTTCTACCACATTATCAATGCTTTACCCCTTCTACCACAGTATCAGTACTTTACCCCTTCTACAACAGTATCAGTACTTTACCCCTTCTACCACAGTATCAATACTTTACCCCTTCTACCACAGTATCAGTACTTTACCCCTTCTACAACAGTATCAGTACTTTACCCCTTCTACCACAGTATCAATACTTTACCCCTTCTACCACAGTATCAATGCTTTACCCCTTCTACCACAGTATCAGTACTTTACCCCTTCTACCACAGTATCAGTACTTTACCACTTCTACCACAGTATCAATACTTTACCCCTTCTACCACAGTATCAATACTTTACCCCTTCTACCACAGTATCAGTACTTTACCCCTTCTACCACAGTATCAATACTTTACCCCTTCTACCACAGTATCAGTACTTTACCCCTTCTACCACAGTATCAGTACTTTACCCCTTCTACCACAGTATCAGTACTTTACCCCTTCTACAACAGTATCAGTACTTTACCCCTTTTACCACAGTATCAGTACTTTACCCCTTCTACAACAGTATCAGTACTTTACCCCTTCTACCACAGTATCAATACTTTACCCCTTCTACAACAGTATCAGTACTTTACCCCTTCTACAACAGTATCAGTACTTTACCCCTTCTACCACATTATCAATGCTTTACCCCTTCTACCACAGTATCAATACTTTACCCCTTCTACAACAGTATCAGTACTTTACCCCTTCTACCACAGTATCAATACTTTACCCCTTCTACCACAGTATCAGTACTTTACCCCTTCTACCACAGCATCAATACTTTACCCCTTCTACCACAGTATCAGTACTTTACCCCTTCTACCACAGTATCAGTACTCTACCCCTTCTACAACAGTATCAGTACTTTACCCCTTCTACCACAGTATCAATGCTTTACCCCTTCTACCACAGTATCAATACTTTACCCCTTCTACAACAGTATCAGTACTTTACCCCTTCTACCACAGTATCAATACTTTACCCCTTCTACCACAGTATCAGTACTTTACCCCTTCTACAACAGTGTCAGTACTTTACCCCTTCTACCACAGTATCAGTACTTTACCCCTTCTACCACAGTATCAGTACTTTACCCCTTCTACCACAGTATCAGTACTTTACCCCTTCTACCACAGTATCAATACTTTACCCCATCTACCACAGTATCAATACTTTACCCCTTCTACCACAGTATCAATACTTTACCCCTTCTACCACAGTATCAATACTTTACCCCTTCTACCACAGTATCAGTACTTTACCCCTTCTACCACAGTATCAGTACTTTACCCCTTCTACCACAGTATCAGTACTTTACCCCTTCTACCACAGTATCAATACTTTACCCCTTCTACCACAGTATCAGTACTTTACCCCTTCTACCACAGTATCAGTACTTTACCCCTTCTACCACAGTATCAGTACTTTACCCCTTCTACAACAGTATCAGTACTTTACCCCTTTTACCACAGTATCAGTACTTTACCCCTTCTACAACAGTATCAGTACTTTACCCCTTCTACCACAGTATCAATACTTTACCCCTTCTACAACAGTATCAGTACTTTACCCCTTCTACAACAGTATCAGTACTTTACCCCTTCTACCACAGTATCAGTACTTTACCCCTTCTACAACAGTGTCAGTACTTTACCCCTTCTACCACAGTATCAGTACTTTACCCCTTCTACAACAGTGTCAGTACTTTACCCCTTCTACAACAGTATCAGTACTTTACCCCTTCTACCACAGGATCAGTACTTTACCCCTTCTACCACAGTATCAGTACTTTACCCCTTCTACCACAGTACCAGTACTTTACCCCTTCTACCACAGTATCAGTACTTTACCCCTTCTACCACAGTATCAGTACTTTACCCCTTCTACAACAGTATCAATGCTTTACCCCTTCTACCACAGTATCAGTACTTTACCCCTTCTACAAAAGTATCAGTTCTTTACCCCTTCTACCACAGTATCAGTACTTTACCCCTTCTACCACAGTATCAGTACTTTACCCCTTCTACAACAGTATCAGTACTTTACCCCTTCTACAACAGTATCAGTACTTTACCCCTTCTACCACATTATCAATGCTTTACCCCTTCTACCACAGTATCAGTACTTTACCCCTTCTACAACAGTATCAGTACTTTACCCCTTCTACCACAGTATCAATACTTTACCCCTTCTACCACAGTATCAGTACTTTACCCCTTCTACAACAGTATCAGTACTTTACCCCTTCTACCACAGTATCAATACTTTACCCCATCTACCACAGTATCAATACTTTACCCCTTCTACCACAGTATCAATACTTTACCCCTTCTACAACAGTATCAATACTTTACCCCTTCTACCACAGTATCAGTACTTTACCCCTTCTACCACAGTATCAGTACTTTACCCCTTCTACCACAGTATCAGTACTTTACCCCTTCTACAACAGTATCAGTACTTTACCCCTTCTACAACAGTATCAATACTTTACCCCTTCTACCACAGTATCAGTACTTTACCCCTTCTACCACAGTATCAGTACTTTACCCCTTCTACCACAGTATCAGTATTTTACCCCTTCTACAACAGTATCAGTACTTTACCCCTTCTACAACAGTATCAGTACTTTACCCCTTCTACCACATTATCAATGCTTTACCCCTTCTACCACAGTATCAGTACTTTACCCCTTCTACAACAGTATCAGTACTTTACCCCTTCTACCACAGTATCAATACTTTACCCCTTCTACCACAGTATCAGTACTTTACCCCTTCTACAACAGTATCAGTACTTTACCCCTTCTACCACAGTATCAATACTTTACCCCTTCTACCACAGTATCAATGCTTTACACCTTCTACCACCGTATCAGTACTTTACCCCTTCTACCACAGTATCAGTACTTTACCACTTCTACCACAGTATCAATACTTTACCCCTTCTACCACAGTATCAATACTTTACCCCTTCTACCACAGTATCAGTACTTTACCCCTTCTACCACAGTATCAATACTTTACCCCTTCTACCACAGTATCAGTACTTTAACCCTTCTACCACAGTATCAGTACTTTACCCCTTCTACCACAGTATCAGTACTTTACCCCTTCTACAACAGTATCAGTACTTTACCCCTTTTACCACAGTATCAGTACTTTACCCCTTCTACAACAGTATCAGTACTTTACCCCTTCTACCACAGTATCAATACTTTACCCCTTCTACAACAGTATCAGTACTTTACCCCTTCTACAACAGTATCAGTACTTTACCCCTTCTACCACAGTATCAGTACTTTACCCCTTCTACAACAGTGTCAGTACTTTACCCCTTCTACCACAGTATCAGTACTTTACCCCTTCTACAACAGTGTCAGTACTTTACCCCTTCTACAACAGTATCAGTACTTTACCCCTTCTACCACAGGATCAGTACTTTACCCCTTCTACCACAGTATCAGTACTTTACCCCTTCTACCACAGTATCAATACTTTACCCCATCTACCACAGTATCAATACTTTACCCCTTCTACCACAGTATCAATACTTTACCCCTTCTACCACAGTATCAATACTTTACCCCTTCTACCACAGTATCAGTACTTTACCCCTTCTACCACAGTATCAGTACTTTACCCCTTCTACCACAGTATCAGTACTTTACCCCTTCTACAACAGTATCAGTACTTTACCCCTTCTACAACAGTATCAATACTTTACCCCTTCTACCACAGTATCAGTACTTTACCCCTTCTACCACAGTATCAGTACTTTACCCTTTCTACCACAGTATCAGTACTTTACCCCTTCTACAACAGTATCAGTACTTTACCCCTTCTACAACAGTATCAGTACTTTACCCCTTCTACCACATTATCAATGCTTTACCCCTTCTACCACAGTATCAGTACTTTACCCCTTCTACAACAGTATCAGTACTTTACCCCTTCTACCACAGTATCAATACTTTACCCCTTCTACCACAGTATCAGTACTTTACCCCTTCTACAACAGTATCAGTACTTTACCCCTTCTACCACAGTATCAATACTTTACCCCTTCTACCACAGTATCAATGCTTTACCCCTTCTACCACAGTATCAGTACTTTACCCCTTCTACCACAGTATCAGTACTTTACCACTTCTACCACAGTATCAGTACTTTACCCCTTCTACCACAGTATCAATACTTTACCCCATCTACCACAGTATCAATACTTTACCCCTTCTACCACAGTATCAATACTTTACCCCTTCTACCACAGTATCAATACTTTACCCCTTCTACCACAGTATCAGTACTTTACCCCTTCTACCACAGTATCAGTACTTTACCCCTTCTACCACAGTATCAGTACTTTACCCCTTCTACAACAGTATCAGTACTTTACCCCTTCTACCACAGTATCAATACTTTACCCCTTCTACCACAGTATCAGTACTTTACCCCTTCTACCACAGTATCAGTACTTTACCCTTTCTACCACAGTATCAGTACTTTACCCCTTCTACAACAGTATCAGTACTTTACCCCTTCTACAACAGTATCAGTACTTTACCCCTTCTACCACATTATCAATGCTTTACCCCTTCTACCACAGTATCAGTACTTTACCCCTTCTACAACAGTATCAGTACTTTACCCCTTCTACCACAGTATCAATACTTTACCCCTTCTACCACAGTATCAGTACTTTACCCCTTCTACAACAGTATCAGTACTTTACCCCTTCTACCACAGTATCAATACTTTACCCCTTCTACCACAGTATCAATGCTTTACCCCTTCTACCACAGTATCAGTACTTTACCCCTTCTACCACAGTATCAGTACTTTACCACTTCTACCACAGTATCAATACTTTACACCTTCTACCACAGTATCAATACTTTACCCCTTCTACCACAGTATCAGTACTTTACCCCTTCTACCACAGTATCAATACTTTACCCCTTCTACCACAGTATCAGTACTTTACCCCTTCTACCACAGTATCAGTACTTTACCCCTTCTACCACAGTATCAGTACTTTACCCCTTCTACGACAGTATCAGTACTTTACCCCTTTTACCACAGTATCAGTACTTTACACCTTCTACAACAGTATCAGTACTTTACCCCTTCTACCACAGTATCAATACTTTACCCCTTCTACAACAGTATCAGTACTTTACCCCTTCTACAACAGTATCAGTACTTTACCCCTTCTACCACAGTATCAGTACTTTACCCCTTCTACAACAGTGTCAGTACTTTACCCCTTCTACCACAGTATCAGTACTTTACCCCTTCTACAACAGTGTCAGTACTTTACCCCTTCTACAACAGTATCAGTACTTTACCCCTTCTACCACAGGATCAGTACTTTACCCCTTCTACCACAGTATCAGTACTTTACCCCTTCTACCACCGTATCAGTACTTTACCCCTTCTACCACAGTATCAGTACTTTACCCCTTCTACAACAGTGTCAGTACTTTACCCCTTCTACAACAGTATCAGTACTTTACCCCTTCTACCACAGTATCAGTACTTTACCCCTTCTACCACAGTATCAGTACTTTACCCCTTCTACCACAGTACCAGTACTTTACCCCTTCTACCACAGTATCAGTACTTTACCCCTTCTACCACAGTATCAGTACTTTACCCCTTCTACAACAGTATCAATGCTTTACCCCTTCTACCACAGTATCAGTACTTTACCCCTTCTACAAAAGTATCAGTTCTTTACCCCTTCTACCACAGTATCAGTACTTTACCCCTTCTACCACAGTATCAGTACTTTACCCCTTTTACCACAGTATCAGTACTTTACCCCTTCTACCACAGTATCAATGCTTTACCCCTTCTACCACAGTATCAGTACTTTACCCCTTCTACCACAGTATCAGTACTTTACCCCTTCTACAACAGTATCAGTACTTTACCCCTTCTACCACAGTATCAATACTTTACCCCTTCTACCACAGTATCAGTACTTTACCCCTTCTACAACAGTATCAGTACTTTACCACTTCTACCACAGTATCAATACTTTACCCCTTCTACCACAGTATCAATACTTTACCCCTTCTACCACAGTATCAGTACTTTACCCCTTCTACCACAGTATCAATACTTTACCCCTTCTACCACAGTATCAGTACTTTACCCCTTCTACCACCGTATCAGTACTTTACCCCTTCTACCACAGTATCAGTACTTTACCCCTTCTACAACAGTATCAGTACTTTACCCCTTCTACCACAGTATCAGTACTTTACCCCTTCTACAACAGTATCAGTACTTTACCCCTTCTACAACAGTATCAGTACTTTACCCCTTCTACCACATTATCAATGCTTTACCCCTTCTACCACAGTATCAGTACTTTACCCCTTCTACAACAGTATCAGTACTTTACCCCTTCTACCACAGTATCAATACTTTACCCCTTCTACCACAGTATCAGTACTTTACCCCTTCTACAACAGTATCAGTACTTTACCCCTTCTACCACAGTATCAATACGTTACCCCTTCTACCACAGTATCAATGCTTAACCCCTTCTACCACAGTATCAGTACTTTACCCCTTCTACCACAGTATCAGTACTTTACCACTTCTACCACAGTATCAATACTTTACCCCTTCTACCACAGTATCAATACTTTACCCCTTCTACCACAGTATCAGTACTTTACCCCTTCTACCACAGTATCAATACTTTACCCCTTCTACCACAGTATCAGTACTTTACCCCTTCTACCACAGTATCAGTACTTTACCCCTTCTACCACAGTATCAGTACTTTACCCCTTCTACAACAGTATCAGTACTTTACCCCTTTTACCACAGTATCAGTACTTTACCCCTTCTACAACAGTATCAGTACTTTACCCCTTCTACCACAGTATCAATACTTTACCCCTTCTACAACAGTATCAGTACTTTACCCCTTCTACAACAGTATCAGTACTTTACCCCTTCTACCACAGTATCAGTACTTTACCCCTTCTACAACAGTGTCAGTACTTTACCCCTTCTACCACAGTATCAGTACTTTACCCCTTCTACAACAGTGTCAGTACTTTACCCCTTCTACAACAGTATCAGTACTTTACCCCTTCTACCACAGTATCAGTACTTTACCCCTTCTACCACCGTATCAGTACTTTACCCCTTCTACCACCGTATCAGTACTTTACCCCTTCTACCACAGTATCAGTACTTTACCCCTTCTACAACAGTGTCAGTACTTTACCCCTTCTACAACAGTATCAGTACTTTACCCCTTCTACCACAGTATCAGTACTTTACCCCTTCTACCACAGTATCAGTACTTTACCCCTTCTACCACAGTACCAGTACTTTACCCCTTCTACCACAGTATCAGTACTTTACCCCTTCTACCACAGTATCAGTACTTTACCCCTTCTACAACAGTATCAATGCTTTACCCCTTCTACCACAGTATCAGTACTTTACCCCTTCTACAAAAGTATCAGTTCTTTACCCCTTCTACCACAGTATCAGTACTTTACCCCTTCTACCACAGTATCAGTACTTTACCCCTTTTACCACAGTATCAGTACTTTACCCCTTCTACCACAGTATCAATGCTTTACCCCTTCTACCACAGTATCAGTACTTTACCCCTTCTACCACAGTATCAGTACTTTACCCCATCTACCACAGTATCAATACTTTACCCCTTCTACCACAGTATCAGTACTTTACCCCTTCTACAACAGTATCAGTACTTTACCCTTTCTACAACAGTATCAGTACTTTACCCCTTCTACCACAGTATCAGTACTTTACCCCTTCTACAACAGTATCAGTAATTTACCCGTTCTACAACAGTATCAATGCTTTACCCCTTCTACCACAGTATCAGTACTTTACCCCTTCTACAACAGTATCAGTACTTTACCCCTTCTACCACAGTATCAGTACTTTACCCCTTCTACCACAGCATCAGTACTTTACCTCTTCTACCACAGTATCAGTACTTTACCCCTTTTACCACAGTAT
This sequence comes from Oncorhynchus mykiss, assembly GCF_013265735.2. NCBI lineage: Eukaryota > Metazoa > Chordata > Actinopteri > Salmoniformes > Salmonidae > Oncorhynchus > Oncorhynchus mykiss. The sequence continues at coordinate 77,353,061 of NC_048566.1, read as the reverse complement.
CAGTACTTTACCCCTTTTACCACAGTATCAGTACTTTACCCCTTCTACCACAGTATCAATGCTTTACCCCTTCTACCACAGTATCAGTACTTTACCCCTTCTACCACAGTATCAGTACTTTACCCCATCTACCACAGTATCAATACTTTACCCCTTCTACCACAGTATCAGTACTTTACCCCTTCTACAACAGTATCAGTACTTTACCCCTTCTACAACAGTATCAGTACTTTACCCCTTCTACCACAGTATCAATACTTTACCCCATCTACCACAGTATCAATACTTTACCCCTTCTACCACAGTATCAATACTTTACCCCTTCTACCACAGTACCAGTACTTTACCTCTTCTACCACAGTATCAGTACTTTACCCCTTCTACCACAGTATCAGTACTTTACCCCTTCTACAACAGTATCAGTACTTTACCCCTTCTACAACAGTATCAATACTTTACCCCTTCTACCACAGTATCAGTACTTTACCCCTTCTACCACAGTATCAGTACTTTACCCCTTCTACCACAGTATCAGTACTTTACCCCTTCTACAACAGTATCAGTACTTTACCCCTTCAACCACATTATCAATGCTTTACCCCTTCTACCACAGTATCAGTACTTTACCCCTTCTACAACAGTATCAATACTTTACCCCTTCTACCACAGTATCAATACTTTACCCCTTCTACCACAGTATCAGTACTTTACCCCTTCTACAACAGTATCAGTACTTTACCCCTTCTACCACAGTATCAATACTTTACCCCTTCTACCACAGTATCAATGCTTTACCCCTTCTACCACAGTATCAGTACTTTACCCCTTCTACCACAGTATCAGTACTTTACCCCTTCTACCACAGTATCAATACTTTACCCCTTCTACCACAGTATCAGTACTTTACCTCTTCTACCACAGTATCAATACTTGACCCCTTCTACCACAGTATCAGTACTTTACCCCTTCTACCACAGTATCAGTACTTTACCCCTTCTACCACAGTATCAGTACTTTACCCCTTCTACAACAGTATCAGTACTTTACCCCTTTTACCACAGTATCAGTACTTTACCCCTTCTACAACATTATCAGTACTTTACCCCTTCTACCACAGTATCAATACTTTACCCCTTCTACCACAGTATCAGTACTTTACCCCTTCTACCACAGTATCAGTACTTTACCCCTTCTACCACAGTATCAGTACTTTACCCCTTCTACAACAGTATCAGTACTTTACCCCTTCTACCACAGTATCAGTACTTTACCCCTTCTACAACAGTATCAGTACTTTACCCCTTCTACCACAGTATCAGTACTTTACCCCTTCTACAACAGTATCAGTACTTTACCCCTTTTACCACAGTATCAGTACTTTACCCCTTCTACAACAGTATCAGTACTTTACCCCTTCTACCACAGTATCAGTACTTTACCCCTTCTACAACAGTATCAGTACTTTACCCCTTTTACCACAGTATCAGTACTTTACCCCTTCTACCACAGTATCAGTACTTTACCCCTTCTACAACAGTATCAGTACTTTACCCCTTCTACAACAGTATCAGTACTTTACCCCTTTTACCACAGTATCAGTACTTTACCCATTCTACCACAGTATCAGTACTTTACCCCTTCTACCACAGTATCAATGCTTTACCCCTTCTACCACAGTATCAGTACTTTACCCCTTCTACCACAGTATCAGTACTTTACCCCTTCTACAACAGTATCAGTACTTTACCCCTTCTACAACAGTATCAGTACTTTACCCCTTCTACCACAGTATCAATGCTTTACCCCTTCTACCACAGTATCAGTACTTTACCCCTTCTACAACAGTATCAATACTTTACCCCTTCTACCACAGTATCAGTACTTTACCCCTTCTACCACAGTATCAGTACTTTACCCCTTCTACAACAGTATCAGTACTTTACCCCTTCTACAACAGTATCAGTACTTTACCCCTTCTACAACAGTATCAGTACTTTACCCCTTCTACCACAGTATCAATGCTTTACCCCTTCTACCACAGTATCAGTACTTTACCCCTTCTACCACAGTATCAATACTTTACCCCTTCTACCACAGTATCAGTACTTTACCCCTTCTACAACAGTATCAGTACTTTACCCCTTCTACCACAGTATCAGTACTTTACCCCTTCTACAACAGTATCAGTACTTTACCCCTTTTACCACAGTATCAGTACTTTACCCCTTCTACAAAAGTATCAGTAGTTTACCCCTTCTACCACAGTATCAATACTTTACCCCTTCTACCACAGTGTCAGTACTTTACCCCTTCTACAACAGTATCAGTACTTTACCCCTTCTACAACAGTATCAGTACTCTACCCCTTCTACCACAGTATCAGTACTTTACCCCTTCTACCACAGTATCAGTACTTTACCCCTTCTACCACATTATCAGTACTTTACCCCTTCTACAACAGTATCAGTACTTTACCCCTTCTACAACAGTATCAGTACTTTACCCCTTCTACAACAGTATCAGTACTTTACCCCTTCTACCACAGTATCAGTACTTTACCCCTTCTACCACAGTATCAGTACTTTACCCCATCTACCACAGTATCAATGCTTTACCCCTTCTACCACAGTGTCAGTACTTTACCCCTTCTACCACAGTATGAATGCTTTACCCCTTCTACCACAGTATCAGTACTTTACCCCTTACACCACATTATCAGTACTTTACCCCTTCTACAACAGTATCAATACTTTACCCCTTTTACCACAGTATCAGTACTTTACCCCTTCTACCACAGTATCAGTACTTTACCCCTTCTACCACAGTATCAGTACTTTACCCCTTCTACCACAGTATCAATACTTTACCCCTTCTACCACAGTATCAGTACTTTACCCCTTCTACCACAGTATCAGTACTTTACCCCTTTTACCACAGTATCAGTACTTTACCCCTTCTACAACAGTATCAGTAATTTACCCCTTCTACCACAGTATCAATGCTTTACCCCTTCTACCACAGTATCAATGCTTTACCCCTTCTACCACAGTATCAATGCTTTACCCCTTCTACCACAGTATCAGTTCTTTACCCCTTCTACCACAGTATCAGTACTTTACCCCTTCTACCACAGTATCAGTAATTTACCCCTTCTACCACAGTATCAGTACTTTACCCTTTCTACCACAGTATCAGTACTTTACCCCTTCTACAACAGTATCAATACTTTACCCCTTCTACAACAGTATCAGTACTTTACCCCTTCTACCACAGTATCAGTACTTTACCCCTTCTTCCACAGTATCAGTACTTTACCCCTTCTACCACAGTATCAATACTTTACCCCATCTACCACAGGATCAGTACTTTACCCCTTCTACCACAGTATCAATACTGTACCCCTTCTACAACAGTATCAGTACTTTACCCCTTCTACCACAGTAGCAGTACTTTACCCCTTCTACCACAGTATCAGTACTTTACCCCTTCTACCACAGTATCAGTACTTTACCCCTTCTACCACAGTATCAATACTTTATCCCTTCTACCACAGTATCAGTACTTTACCCCTTCTACAACAGTATCAGTACTTTACCCCTTCTACCACAGTATCAGTACTTTACCCCTTCTACAACAGTATCAGTACTTTACCCCTTCTACCACAGTATCAATACTTTACCCCTTCTACCACAGTATCAGTACTTTACCCCTTCTACCACAGTATCAGTACTTTACTCCTTCTACCACAGTATCAGTACTTTACCCCTTCTACAACAGTATCAGTACTTTAGGCCAAGTACCCCCAGGGTTCCTAGTACCCCTGGTTGGAAACCACTGTCCTTCAGTATCATTATCTTCTCCTACAGTATCAATACTTTATCTTCTCCTACAGTATCACTACTTTATCCTCTCCTACAGTATCAATACTTTATCTTCTCCTACAGTATCACTACTTTATCTTCTCCTACAGTATCACTACTTTATCCTCTCCTACAGTATCATTACTTTATCTTATACAGTATCACTACTTTATCTGCTCCTACAGTATCACTACTTTATCTTAAACAGTATCACTACTTTATCCTCTCCTACAGTATCACTACTTTATCTTAAACAGTATCACTACTTTATCTTCTCCTACAGTATCATTACTTTATCTTATACAGTATCACTACTTTATCCTCTCCTACAGTATCATTACTTTATCTTCTCCTACAGTATCATTACTTTATATTCTCCTACAGTATCATTACTTTATCTTATACAGTATCACTACTTTATCCTCTCCTACAGTATCATTACTTTATCTTATACAGTATCACTACTTTATCCTTTCCTACAGTATCATTACTTTATCTTCTCCTACAGTATCACTACTTTATCCTCTCCTACAGTATAATTACTTTATCTTATACAGTATCACTACTTTATCTTCTCCTACAGTATCACTACTTTATCCTCTCCTACAGTATAATTACTTTATCTTCTCCTACAGTATCACTACACCCCCCTATCCACATCGATGGAACAGTAGTGGAGAGGGTAGCAAGTTTTAAGTTCCTCGGCATACACATCACAGACAAACTGAATTGGTCCACTCACACAGACAGCATCGTGAACAAGGCGCAGCAGCGCCTCTTCAACCTCAGGAGGCTGAAGAAATTCGGCTTGTCACCAAAAGCACTCACAAACTTCTACAGATGCACAATCGAGAGCATCCTGGCGGGCTGTATCACCGCCTGGTATGGCAACTGCACCGCCCTCAACCGTAAGGCTCTCCAGAGGGTAGTGAGGTCTGCACAACGCATCACCGGGGGCAAACTACCTGCCCTCCAGGACACCTACACCACCCGATGTCACAGGAAGGCCATAAAGATCATCAAGGACATCAACCACCCGAGCCACTGCCTGTTCACCCCGCTATAATCCAGAAGGCGAGGTCAGTACAGGTGCATCAAAGCTGGGACCGAGAGACTGAAAAACAGCTTCTATCTCAAGGCCATCAGACTGTTAAACAGCCACCACTAACACTGAGTGGCTGCTGCCAACACACTGACACTGACTCAACTCCAGCCACTTTAATAATGGGAATTGATGGGAAATGATGTAAATATATCACTAGCCACTTTAAACAATGCTACCTTATATAAATGTTACTTACCCTACATTATTCATCTCATATGCATACGTATATACTGTACTCTATATCATCGACGGTATCCTTATGTAATACATGTATCACTAGCCACTTTATACTATACTATGCCACTTTGTTTACATACTCATCTCATTTGTACATACTGTACCCGATACCATCTACTGTATCTTGCCTATGCTGCTCTGTACCATCACTCATTCATATATCCTTATGTACATATTCTTTATCCCCTTACACTGTGTACAAGACAGTAGTTTTGGAATTGTTAGTTAGATTACTTGTTATTACTGCATTGTCGGAACTAGAAGCACAAGCATTTCGCTACACTCGCATTAACATCTGCTAACCATGTGTATGTGACAAATAAAATTTGATTTGATTGATTTGATTTGATTTATCCTCTCCTACAGTATCATTACTTTATCTTCTCCTACAGTATCACTACTGTATCCTCTCCTACAGTATCTTTACTTTATCTTATACAGTATCACTACTTTATCTTCTCCTACAGTATCACTACTTTATCCTCTCCTACAGTATCATTACTTTATCTTATACAGTATCACTACTTCATCTTCTCCTACAGTATCACTACTTTATCTTATACAGTATCACTACTTTATCCTCTCCTACAGTATCATTACTGTATCTTCTCCTACAGTATCATTACTTTATCTTCTCCTACAGTGTCATTACTTTATCTTCTCCTACTTTATCCTCGACAGTATCACTACATTATCTCCTACAGTATCACTACTTTATCCTCTCCTACGGTATCATTACTTTATCTTCTCCTACAGTGTCATTACTTTATCTTCTCCTACAGTATCACTATTTTATCTTCTCCTACAGTATCATTACTTTATCTTATACAGTATCACTACTTTATCCTCTCCTACAGTATCATTACTCTATCTTATCCTACAGTATCATTACTTTATATTCTCCTACAGTATCATTACTTTATCTTATACAGTATCACTACTTTATCCTCTCCTACAGTATCATTACTTTATCTTATACAGTATCACTACTTTATCCTCTCCTACAGTATCATTACTTTATCTTCACCTACAGTATCACTACTTTATCCTCTCCTACAGTATAATTACTTTATCTTATAGAGTATCACTACTTTATCTTCTCCTACAGTTTATCTACTTTATCCTCTCCTACAGTATCATTACTTTATCTTATACAGTATCACTACTTTATCCTCTCCTACGGTATCATTACTTTATATTCTCCTACAGTATCATTACTTTATTCTATACAGTATCACTACTTTATCCTCTCCTACACTATCATTACTTTATCTTATACAGTATCACTACTTCATCCTCTCCTACGGTATCATTACTTTATCTTCTCCTACAGTGTCATTACTTTATCTTCTCCTACAGTATCACTACTTTATCTTCTCCTACAGTATCACTACTTTATCTTCTCCTACAGTATCATTACTTTATCTTTTCCTACAGTATCACTACTTTATCTTCTCCTACAGTATCATTACTTTATCTTCTCCTACAGTATAACGTCTTTATCTCCTACAGTGTCATTACTTTATCCTCTCCTACAGTATCACTACTTTATCTTCTACAGTATCACTACTTTATCTTCTCCTACAGAATCATTACTTTATCTTCTACAGTATAATTACTTTATCCTCTCCTACAGTATCTAATCAGCTTTTCTTGCTGACTTTTATTTTCTATTCTGTTTTAGCTCACAGTGTTATTGTCGACCTTTCTCTCTCCTGTCTGTTGTGGTACCAACCTTTTTAAAACCATCCTGCTCTCTCTCTTTCTATCTCCCTCCCTCCATGCCTCTCTTTAACCCTCTCTCTTGCTCTCTCCCTCCCTCCATGCCTCTCTTTAATCCTCTCTCTTGCTCTCTCCCTCCCTCCATGCCTCTCTTTAACCCTCTCTCTTGCTCTCTCCCTCCCTCCATGCCTCTCTTTAACCCTCTCTCTTGCTCTCTCCCTCCCTCCATGCCTCTCTTTAACCCTCTCTCTTGCTCTCTCCCTCCCTCCATGCCTCTCTTTAACCCTCTCTTGCTCTCTCCCTCCCTCCATGCCTCTCTTTAACCCTCTCTCTTGCTCTCTCCCTCCCTCCATGCCTCTCTTTAACCCTCTCTCTTTCTATCTCCCTCCCTCCATGCCTCTCTTTAACCCTCTCTCTTGCTCTCTTCCTCCCTCCATGCCTCTCTTTAATCCTCTCTCTTGCTCTCTCCCTCCCTCCATGCCTCTCTTTAACCCTCTCTCTTGCTCTCTCCCTCCCTCCATGCCTCTCTTTAATCCTCTCTCTTGCTCTCTCCCTCCCTCCATGCCTCTCTTTAACCCTCTCTCTTGCTCTCTCCCTCCCTCCATGCCTCTCTTTAACCCTCTCTCTTGCTCTCTCCCTCCCTCCATGCCTCTCTTTAACCCTCTCTCTTGCTCTCTCCCTCCCTCCATGCCTCTCTTTAACCCTCTCTCTTGCTCTCTCCCTCGCTCTAATTCCCTCTTTTTTTTCTTTCTCTCCATCATCCCGTCACTTGTTCCCTAGTCAGCCATCCCATTACCCTCTCTCTCTCAGCAGCCATGTTGCTTCTAAAAGCTAATTTTTCTCCTCTGTTTAAGTTGCTCTGCCGTGAGGATCAATAACTATCAAAACGATTACATGAATACATCTGTCATGGCCAGATAGCCGCAAGACAGATATAATGTGCCTGGTTAGGGCTGCCAGGGGAGAAGAGATGCACTGTGCTGTGTGTGTGTGTGTGTGTGTGTGTGTGTGTGTGTGTGTGTGTGTATGTGTGTGTGTGTGTGTGTGTGTGTGTGTGTGTGTGTGTGTGTGTGTGTGTGTGTGTGTGTGTGTGTGTGTGTGTGTGTGTGTGTGTGTGTGTGTGTGTTTGTGTGTTTGTGTTTGTGTTTGATTCAGTGTGGCCAGATAGGTGGAGTGGTGAAAGAGAGGTTGTAATTGAGCCAGGGTAGATGACACATAGCTCTGTGTACCACTTACTTAGCTTTACACACAGCTTCAGCACTGGAGACAGGGGCTGTATGTGTGTTAGAGGTAGAGATAAAGATTTGCAGTTTGTTGGCTCTGATTTTGGTGTTTCGAAGCCTTAATTTTCTGTTGGGTAAACTGATAGATTTGAGTAGGGTAAGGTGATGAATTGCTCTTGATTCAGAGAACTCGATCTATGATTACTTTGGATGGAACATTTGAATTAATACAAAAGAGAGGATTGAGAGGATCAACCCAACCGTAGCCTAAGCCCAACCCTAAATCTACCATAACCATAACACTAGCTTCATGTCCACATCCTGGTTCAACCCTAAGAAGTAGGTTATCATAGAATACAAAGGTTAGCTGTCAATTGAAGTCCCACTCAACAGCGTTTAGCTCCTCTGATGATGTCCTCACTCACACACTAGCTTTGATCAGGTCTGGGTCTCTCCACGCACACCATGAAAGACACACTGCAGATGCTAAACTAGTTCAGAAAGTATAATCACATTATGATTATAGAAAACTGTATATCTGGTGTCCAGCAGTGTGTGAAGCTCCCTCTTGTCAAACTCTGTACTCTCACGTTACTACTGTGTGTTTGATCACACAACAACAGTGGAAAATGGACCTAATGGAGTTACTGGCAGGAGACCACAACCTGTGTGTAAAGAAGGCTAATAGAACTAGAAGCTAGTAAATTAGCCAGCAATATAATATCATAATAGAGTCTACATTTGTGTAACCAGCAGTATGAGACAGGTTGTGATTTATATTGAGTGAGTGTGTGTGTGTGTTTCCCAGTAAGCATAATAATAAGCATTGTGAAAGAGAATGTATCAATTAACAACTACAGTGAGAGAGCATGCTAAAGGGAAGAGGATATAAAAGAGAGAGAGGGGGAAAGGGAGAGGGAGGGAGAGAAAGAGAGAGGGAGGGAGAGAGAAAGAGAGGAGGAAGAGAAATCTAGAGGGAGGGAGAGAACGATAGAGGGAGGGGGAGAAAGAGAGAGGGAGAGAGGGAGGGAGAGAAAGACAGGGAGGGAGAGAAAGAGGAGGTAGAGAAATCGAGAGGGAGGTAGAGAAAGAGAGAGGGAGGGAGAGAAAGAGAGGGAGGGAGAGAAAGAGAAGGAGAGAAAGAGAGGAGGGAGAGAAAGAGAGAGGGAGGGAGAGAAAGAGAGAGGGAGGGAGAGAAAGAGAGGGAGGGAGAGAAAGAGGAGGTAGAGAAATCGAGAGGGAGGTAGAGAAAGAGAGAGGGGGGGAAGAGAGGGAGGGAGAGAAAGAGAAGGAGAGAAAGAGAGGAGGGAGAGAAATAGAGCTGTGTAAGAACAGTCTATATGATATAGCAAAGCTTTACAATGTAAACAAACAGTTACCACAGAAAACTGCTGTTTTAGTGCATCTCTTCTATGATTGGCTGTTGTTTGGGTGAACTTGTTTTACAGTAATACAAACAAAACCAAAAATACGACAAACAGAATAAAGTGAGATATTTACCACAGTGATTTCCCTGTAAACAGGTCGTTAAGCTCTTTTCCCCCTCAGAGACTGTGTGTGTGTCACTTGTTTATTTACATAGTGATATTTTACACTGTGACGTTCCCTACAGTGATTCTTCATCTCACAATGAGAACCAATTCTTGGGTGTGTTGTGTGTGTGCGTATGTGTGTATATGTGTGTCTGCGTGCGTGCTGGACAGCCTCTCCATTTCTCCATCTCTCACCCTTAGTAGTCAGTCTATCCACAGAGCTTAAGGATGACCTAGGGCTCTATTCAATCCGTATCGCAGAAGTTCAGCGTTATAGCGTGATTGAAATTTTAAGACAATGTTCCTGCGTTAGTGGAGACTGCATTCACGGTCAACGCTGCATATGTCGTCTCAATGGGAAATGACCTTTACATTTCTATAGCGTAGTCTGTAACACTTCAGCCATCCAGATTGAATAGAGCCCCTAGACTTCTGTCGGTACTGTGTACATGGAGGCACCAGGGAACAGATTCCTGCCATAGATGACAATGTTGACTCCCCTCTTCTCACTGTGTGAGTGCACATGTGTATGCAGGCCAAAAAGATCATCAAGGACAACAACCACCCGAGCCACTGCCTGTTCACCCCGCTATCATCCAGAAGGTGAGGTCAGTACAGGTGCATCAAAGCTGGAACCGAGAGACTGAAAAACAGCTTCTATCTCAAGGCCATCAGACTGTTAAACAGCCACCACTAACATTGAGTGGCAGCTGCCAACATACTGACTCATCTCTAGCCACTTTAATAATGGAAAAATGTATGTAATCAATTTATCACTAGTCACTTTATATTACATAATGTTTACTTTCCCTACATTACTCATCTCATATGTATATACTGTACGCTATACCATCTACTGCATCTTACCATCTTGATGTAATGTATCACTAGCCACTTTAAACAATGCCGCTTTATATGTTT
>NC_048566.1:77329961-77337461 GCF_013265735.2 Oncorhynchus mykiss | reverse complement strand
ATGACATCTTGTCTAACACGCTCACCTTTACCACTAGAGCACAGCAGAACAGTGTGTATTATATATATGTACTGCCTTCTCACCTCTTATCTTATCTCATTCAACAGACCCCAACTCACTGACACCTTATCTGGGGTTCATACTGAGCTGGAGAGAGAACTAGAAGAGTACTTGTCATGTGTTTAAAGATATGAATAAGAAGAAGGTAATATGAAAGTTGGATGTATGAGGGTCGATGTAAATGAATGTTGTATCAATATTATTTTGGAGCCTATCTAAGGCAGAAACACATTATGCATGCTGGAAATGTAATAGATGGAGTATTTGGCAGAGTTGTTATACAGGTAGCAGTGGTTAGATCTACATCCATTACAGTATTCTCATCAACTCAAGGGAAGAATTGTGGTGTAAATATTGGGAGGACAAACAGTGGATGGCAGCATTTTAAAACAAATTTCCTGCAGTTCTACACAGTTTGACATGGCGTAGTATGCCTCCCTTGAGGGATATATGGAGGGCTATTTTGAAAACATAGTATAAGTGGAAGGATAACCTTTTTTTAAGGAAAACAGATTGGTTTTAGGAAAACAGCTAACTTCCTGCATTTAAACACATTTTGCCATGCAGCACAGAGAAAGATATGTTGTTTTATAGCTCATCTCCTGCTATTCTTCACATTTTGCCATGAGGATGAGAGAACATTTGTCAGTTTCAAAGCTAATTTCCTGCTACTCGACACAATTGTGACCTGTTTCAAGAAGCTAGGCTTATGTTGCACGTCACAGGAGAAGCATTCAAACCTTTTTTATTTTATTTTATTTATCAAAATGCGTTTTTTGGCTTGTGCCTTAATAACAATCTTGTATGCCATCTGTAAATACGAATAATTGTTTTAAAATACGAACCTAGTTGGTTTAGCCACGGAAAAATACAGGAACCTTCCCGCTAGCCATGATTGGCTGAGATAATGGGATGGGCTGGACATGCCAAAAGATCAGTTCAGATTGGTCTGCCATGTAGAATGCTTCTGTCTATAACATGTGCTGCTCAGTATGTGTAGATGATAGTTTCTTCCGCAGCTTTTTTTTTTAACATACCATGAAGAACGGAAAAAGTGTTGCATCTGCTCTCAACATTGCTGCTCTGAATTTAACAGGCATTATCGACAAAGACCAGTGGAAAAAGTTGTGATGGACTACTTTCTGGAGGACGATTGTGCCATGCTGACTCTCTCTGACTCTGAAAATGAATCAGACAATGTGGAAATCTCGGATTTAGGGTAAAAACATGTTCACTGAACCATGCATTATAGAGTCTTCTGATGACAGTTAGGCGATCAACAGTATTGTTGTCATGTAAGAAGTTGACCGAGTTTTGAAATCAGTGGAATGCCGTGTGGAAGCAGAGATATGATTGCCAAATGCAGAGAGAGTCGAAAAGAGAACACAGAATGCTGTTGTATAAAACACCTTTCTACGGATTACATCTACAAACTAATGGCAACCTTGGCATCCATGATAGAGAGGGAGACGTGTTCATCCATGTGTACGGAGAAGAGTAGCTACATTTTCAGATATTAGATGTTTCTAATTTTGTCAGATAGTTGTTTTCATTGCAAGTTAAAGCGTACCGTTAGCTAGCTAGCAAACTTTAGCTTGCTGGCTTGCTAGCTAACGTTATATGTATGATCGGTGCAGTAATAGCATTCATATCTCAGGAAACCATTTGCATTGCTAGTTGTAGCCTAATGTTAGTCTATTAATAGCTAGCTAACATTGAACCTAGTTGGTTAGCTTTAGCTACCTGCAGAATCATGCATGGTGCATGGTAGATAGTATGAGTTGGAATTATGGTTCATTGTTTAGCCAGCTAGCAACATGTTTAAACAAAAGACTCCACTATGCGAGTAACCATTTCACTGTACCTTTTACACATTCTGTATCCTGTGCATGTGACAAGTAAACATAGATTTTATTTGATAGTGTGTGTTTACCAGAGATGGTAATTTTAAGAACAACTTTTTCCTCCTGAGGAGGATGAGCTGTCCAATCAGCGGTCTACTCGCATTCATATTTTTAATGACCAGTATACACCCACACCATTCTGTTGTTGGGGTACACCCACACCACTCCACTGAAAATCTGCTTTTTAACCTACTTAATAGAAAAAAATGGAAGGAAAACTACAGTATTTCACTGATACTGTAATTAATTATAGGTATTTAATAGAAATCTGGAAACACTGGACAGTTACTGTAAAGATCGACTTTTGGCAAAAACGCAAAACGAATGGCTTTAAACTGTATAACTGATCAATGCACCCTCATACCAGGTCATTTAATGCTTAAAAACAAAAATGATGAATAAGATATTTGGCTACAGAAGTGACATTTCTTACCGATCTCTACAGCTTCCATCCAAAAACGATTCCTGTGAAATAACTTCAACACATACTGGAGGAGTTACTGGCTAGCCAAGTGGCTAGTTTAGTTAACGAACTAGCTATGTTGGCCACGGCGCGCATTACCAGAATGACACATTGATGAAACACCAAAGGCAAACCCCATTTCTGTTTGAAAATTGAGAAAGAGGAGGAGTTGGACCATTTTTCGTGTCGACCCCCGACCTGCAGGAGGCCTCCAATCCCATTTGTTTTTATTTTCATTTTATTTTACGTAAATTATTGGGGGGGACAAATCGACCTCTTCTGAATATTGGGAGGGGACATGTGTCCCCATCCTCTGTGGCAATTTCGTAAATGCGTCAGTATTAATATTAATGTAGGTACTTGAATGGCAGTACAGTGTCTATATATGAGTGGTTTAAATACATCACATAGATCAGTGATATTTTGTTTAACTGTAATGGTGTGGCAGGGAGGTCCTGTCTGAGTGTGGTCGTGCCACATTTGAATGCACCGGAGACACGCGTTGACCTTTAGTAACCTTTGTCAGCTAATTAAGAAACATAACAAAAATACATCTGACAGCACAGATACACACACACACACACACACGCACACACACACACGCACACACACACACGCGCTTCTGTCTCGTAATTCTCCAAGACACACCTTTTACAGAACAAGCCTCTTGTAACGCTTCTCGATTCTCAATCCGAGACAACGAACGACACCTGCCTCTGATTGAGAACCATACCAGGCCAAACACATAGAAATAAGAACATAGACTACCCACCCCAACTCACGCCCTGACCAAACTAACACAAAGACATAATAAAGGAACTAAGGTCAGAACGTGACACCTCTCTTAATCATGAGCTAAACTGTGCTGTTGATCTCTCTTCGCCAGAAGAAGAACGTTAAATCACTCTCTTCTGTTCTCTCTGCTGCTTTAAGTGTAATAGTTATCTTGTTCTTCTCTGCCTCCCACTGAAAGCTCATCAAACGTTCCTATCCCCCTTAGGCCAGTGAGAGACGGCATATGTGTGTGCGTGTGTCGCTGTCACACCACTCACAAGTATCACACCATCCCTGTGTTCATTGTGAAACAGATCATTTGAGTTGCAATCTGCAGAGTGAACAGATTATCATCTGACAAACACCATGGTTTGGCAGTGTGTCAAAATCAACCCACTCCTACAGGCACAACAGAACCGCACCAGAGGAGGCTAGTGGGATAAGCTATAGGAGGACGGACTCATTGTAATGGCTGGAATTGAATAAATGGAACGGTATCAAACACAGCAAACATATAGACCCCCCCCCCCCCCCCCCCCCCTCCACACACACACATACAAACACACACACACACACACAGCTATGTCTTACTATACTTGTGAGGACTTTTTGGTGACCAACAATTGATTCCCATTCAAAATCCTACTTTCCCTAACCTTAACCCATAACACTAACCCTAAACCTAAACCTAGCCCTTAACCTAACCACTAAGCCTATAATAGCCTTTTTACAACTGAGGACCAGCATGATCCTTCGTGGGGACCAAACTATTTATTCCATTCAAAACCCTAACCCTAAACCTAACCATAACCCTAACCCTGAACCTGAACCTAACCCTTACCTTAACCCCAAACCCCTAACCCTAAACCTAACCTAAACCTAACTCCTAACCCTAAACCTAACCCCTAACCCTAATTGTAACCCTAACCTTAAACATAACCCCTAAGTCTAAAATAGCCTTTTTCCTTGTGGGGACGGGCGAAATGTCCCCACTTGTCTGAATTGTACTTGTTTTACTATCCATGTGAGGACTTCTGGTCCCCACAAGGATAGTAAAAACAAACCAAATACACACACACACTCTCACACACCTCACACCGACAACATTTGAGACACTGAATATAGCATGGACACAGTTTCTCCACCACTGAACACATACAGTACCAGTCAAAGGTTTGGACACGCCTACTCATTCAAGGCCTTTTCTTAATGTTTTACTATTTTCTACACTGTAGAATAATAGTGAAGACATCAAAACTATGAAATAACACATATGGAATCATGTAGTAACCAAAAAAGTGTTAAACAAATCAAAATGTATTTTTTATTTGAGATTCTTCAAAGTAGCCACCCTTTGCCTTAATGTGTTTGAGCCAATCAGTTGTGTTGTGACAAGGTAGGGATGCTATACATTAAGAAGGACATAAATTCCACAAATTAACTTTTAACAAGGCATACCTGTTAATTTAAATGCATTCCAGGTGACTACCTCATGAAGCTGGTTGGAAAAGCAGCCAACAAGTGCTCAGCATAGACTGTTGGAAAAGCATTCCAGGTGAAGCTGGTTGAGAGAATGCCAAGAGTGTGCAAAGCTGTCATCAAGGCAAATGGTGGCTACTTTGAAGAATCTACAATATATTTTGATTTGTTTAACACTTGTCCTTGACAATTTCCCTGACAGAGAGAGAGAGAGACACTGAATAAAATAGATGAGAGTTTGAATGAGAGGTTGAGAAGTATGACTGAGAAGAGTGACAGATAGACAGACAACAGTGACCTGGAGCCTCAGTATCAGCCTTTCTCTGTCCCACTGACAGGTCTGTAACATTGGTGAACACAATCTGAAACATGCAGCGTCTGGGAACGCAGCTCAGTCTACCACAGCACACAGAGACTGACAGAACCATGGGCCCTCTATGGCGGAAACACAGGGTCTATATGGCGGAAACACAGGGTCTATATGGCGGAAACACAGGGTCTATATGGCGGAAACACAGGGCCATTATAACCAATTAGGGCCTTTGTGACAAGTTGACAACAGGAAATAAAGGTAAGACACACACATACACATGGATTTTGTATTGTAGATACAGTACTACTCTACGTGCACTTATACACCAGAAACACAAACTCGCACATTCATGCAATACTCTCCCCTTTGTTGCTGTCTGGTCTTTCTCTGGTGTGGTGATATTTTTTAGGTTGGGCAATCTGAGCCTCGCTTTATTTGACTGTTTTTCTGCTCTTTGTTTGTTCACTGAACCAGGGGAGAGAGAGGGAGGGAGGGATGAGGAGAAGAAGTAAACAAAGGGGTGCAGAGGGATGAGAGTGAGATATCAGGAGGGATGGTGGGGGATGAATAAAGGAGCGTATCAGACATACTGTAGAGTTAGTTTCTGAGGTCAGGGTCTAAATCACTCTCTGGTTTAAGACACATTCTAAAGTAGCACAACAAGCACTTGGGATCTAACCAATCTGGATGCAGCATTGTCCTCTATCTTCTAAAGAAACAACAGTACAGTACCTCTCTCTCTCTCTCTCTCACACACACACACACACACACACACACAAACACACACACACACACACACACACACACACACACACACACACACACACACACACACACACACACACACACACACACACACACACACACACACACACACACACAGAGACAGTGCTGTTATCTGGTGGGAGAATAGAGAGTGTAGTTTATTGTTCCCTGAGTGCTGCTGTGGTAGGGTTGATTGCTACTGGTTTACATTAGGGTATTAAACAGAGCCCAGCCCTATCTATCTGTCTCTGCCAGCCACACAGATTTGTGTTGCTGCTGTTATTTCCAAAGAGGATTGGGATCAACTAGCAGAGGAGAGAGTAGATAGCCTACTGATATTACAACCTGCCTCTTCCTCTGCCTTCTGCAGAAACTGAGCGCATGTGCGTATTTTAGTATTCATGCGACATGTGTCTCGGTACACCTTCAGAGGGGTGGGAGGTGATGGATCAGAAGAGAGTCGACAACTCCATCCTCAGCTGCTCTCTCCTCTCTCTCTCTCTCTCTCTCTCCCTCTCTCTCTCTGTGTGTATGTGTGTCTGTGTGTGTGTTTGTGTCTCTCTCTGTGTGTCTCTGTGTGTGTGTCTTCCTATAGCCTCCTCTGGGATAGTGAGTGACAGACAGAGAGAACAGCAGCAGAACAGAGGGATGTCGTGTTTCATTCTGCCTCTCTCACCAGTGTCCCTGACATGAGGATCTAAGCCTGTCACACACACACACACAACCCCAGGTCAGCACAGGGATCCCCAGAGGGTCAGAAAATAATAATGACTGAAACTTCCTCTCTCCCAGTCAGTCTGAGACTGCCAGTCCAGTAATGGCCACAGCCCAGCTCAATCAGTACCACAATCCATCATCTTTATTCTAGGATCAGACACCCAGCATCTATCAGCAAACAGCATTCCAGAGATCATCCTCTGTCTCTTTAGTCTACAGTACTGCATAGCCCTGCTCTAGTGGGAGTAATGTAATAGTACAGGCTTTAGCCTCTCATCCATCTTCTCTCCTTCAATAGCCAATCACAGAGCTAGTTCAATATCCAATCATAGAGTTAGTCGATTACTTGATCAGAGAGATAATTCTATAGCCAAACACAGAAAATTCAGTTGCCAAAAACATAGCTATTTCAGTATCCAATTATATGGCTAATTCATTAGCCAATCAGAGGGCTAATTCAGTAGCCAACCACAGAGCTAGTTGTAAGTCAGTCCAGAGGGGCCACAGAGGAGTACTGGTTCCCATAGCATCACATATCTCCCCCTTCTGACACTTGCTGAGTAAACTGTCACACACATTATATAATGTCCTCATAAAGCCTACCATGAAACTGTTACTGCTCCACTGCTACAGTCCACTGCACCAATACAACCAACAAATCTCCACTGCAGCCACCATGTGTGTGTGCACTGTGTGTGCGCTGTGTGTGCGGTGCCTGTGTGTGAGTGTGTGTGCGTGAACGTGATGTAGTGTGTAAGTGCAGTGTGCACTTGGCTGTGTTTTCTGATATGATCACATTCTATATATCGCTTGGTTGCTTTTTATATCGACCCATCTTTCTCTCTCTCTCTCTCTCTCTCTCTCTCTCTCTCTCTCTCTCTCTCTCTCTCTCTCGCTCTCTCTATCTCTCCTTCTCTGACTATGTCTCTCTTTCTCTCCCTATTTCTCTCTCTGACTATCTCTCTCTTTCTCTCCCTATATCGCTCTCTGACTCTCTCTCCCTCGATCTCTCTCTCTCTGACTTT